>NW_010174236.1:4633-38211 GCF_000695765.1 Mesitornis unicolor | reverse complement strand
GGTGCTCAGTTATGCACTGGGCCTTAACCACGACACCCCACCGCTGGATGGTCTCCACAGTGGAATCTCAGTCACACTCCCCTTATCACACCCCTACACGCAGCTGAGCTGAAATTTCCCACATCCTCTTTGGAAGCACCAGGCAGCAGAGCACAGGGCTCTCCAGACCCAGCAAATGTGCAGGTGGGACACAGCCCATGGGGACAGAGAGCTGCGAGCCTCACGTCCCTGTTCTGGCAAGAGGTAGGCTCTTGCTTCAAGCGGAAAGCCAGCCCAGTCTTCTAAACACAGCAGCCAGAGCAATGACCGAGGAGGCAAAGGTCTCCTCTGCCCGAGAACGCTCCCCAGGGTACACTGCAGCTATAGCACAGGGTCTTCATGTTTTACCTGCAGCTGATTCTACAGAATCGTGCTTTTCACATCAATTCCCAGCCCTTTTCTTCAGCTTGCCAGCTTTCATCTCAAGAGCAGCGCAGCACAGGGCACGGCTGCATGGGACAGGCCCCCGAGCCTTGATGTGCCACTCGGGTACCCCTTCGCCACGGTCCCCATTTGCTCCCATTGCAGATGCTGCTCAGGCAGAGCCTTCCTTATGCTGCTGCTGACTCAGCAACATCCACCCCCAGATTTTCCCGTGAGCTCCTTGGGAGACTTCTGAGGGTGTCCATAAACTGCAGAAACAGGCACACATACTGCTGAAAAGGTGGCTTTAGCAGGAAGCTCGTGGGCAATCGTGTTTTATAACCATTTTCAGAAGCGACTCTTTGGAAGATGTTTCATCCCAGACCGAGGACAGTGCAAAACCACCCCACGAAGGGACCATCCTTTGCTTTCACTCAGCACATTTGCATTTGTCCTACTTCTATTCCTGTAGACCTCAAAATCAGCAAATTCCTCCTCTCTGAGATGCAGTCTGCTCTGTACCACTCTCCCCAGGATGCTACACCACAGCATTTTATCAGAATATAAGGAATCAGGACTACATAGAAAATATTTTAAAATACTTCCCCCATAACTCACCTCTGTTCTGATTTCACTTCACCCTAAACCACCTGGATGGAGCCAACAGAAGAGACAAAATATGAACATGAACAGTGCTCGTGTTTTATTTTACAGCTTCCCTGTACAATAATAAAAAAGAAAGATACTAAAAAGCAAAACTCTCAGTTTTGCCTGCAGTGAACAGGACCAGCTGGTGCTGCCCCCAGCCATCTGCAGCCAGGCTGTGGTCTGTCTCACCACAGGTCTATTTTTACCATGAAACTTCAGAAATGAATAACTGAGGCCAGAAAGCTGCAGCCCGTTGATCTTTGTTATGCTGAAGACCACGACCTTCCTGCAGAGGAACAGGCAAACACCACAGGCTCGGAGGACCCAGGGACTCTTGTGGGCAGCATCACACATCCTGAGGGCCACCAGGATCTTTGGGGTCTGGTTGTGCCTTGTCTTTTGCTCCCAGGGCTGTGAAAGGACAGGGCTTGTCCCGTGCCCAGGATGCAGCCTCGGGTCAGCAGTGCCAGTGCAAGGGCAACACCAGGTCACTTTCTGCAGGCTCCTCGCAGCTGCACCACCTGCGGTGGCAGGACACCCAGCCCTGCAGACAGCAGACTTCTGTTTGTATGCACCTCCTAGAGAGTTTCCAAAGTCATTCCTCTTCATAGGAGCAACCACTGAGCCAGGAATGATGCATTTCTTTCTCCCCACTGTCTTAGGTGAATTTGCCTAACTTGTGTTTGCCACAGCTGGACGGCATCTACAAAATCTACAAAAATGTGCTGGCTGCAACAGTCCTGGACAGTTTTTGGGGGGGCAGCAAGCATCACGCACAGCTGTGAGCCCAATCCGCTTGATTCATCCCTTCTCACAGCAGTGTTTTGGGAAGGGGCACCAATCCTATTAGCTGAGCCAGGCCCCCAGGAATGGCACCACCAGGACACCGTGCCATTCTCATAAACCTCCCAGAGAAGGAGTGTGGCTTCTTTCAAGCCTGTATCCAAAAGGCTGAGGACAGCACGGGGGATGAGCTCCACCACCCCAGAGCCAGGAGAGCGGATGCAGAGCAACTCCACTCCCACGCCAGAGATGCTGAGGCCACACTTTAGCATCTCTGAAGGGACACACAGATCCTGCATTAACCTCTTCTCCTGTTCAGAGGCTTCTGAATATGCCAAGACGGTCAGATCCCATTTGAAAAACTGTCCCACTTGGTCCTCTTCAGCAGCCCTCAGCCCTGCCAAGGACACGCAGGCACGTCCTGCCACCAGCTACAGTGGAGCTGCATGTGAACAGGTCACAGCATCCGCACAGTGCCCGTCTCCATGGAAACAGCATCTTCACAGCACACGTATCCCTGCAGGCAGGTCTCCCTGCCAGCACCACCCCAGAGCGCCTCCTGCAGTCCCATCCCAGCCTCAAGCCCTCCTGGAGCCACGCTTGTGCAAACAGATGCACATCCACAACAAAAAGGAGAAAAGAGCACCCCAAAAGCCTGCAGCTGGAAACAGCTGACCCCTGCCTGGCCTTTGAGGAAGGCTGGTCCTTGGGAAAGAGGTCTGGCAGTGTCTTCACATGCTGCATTTTGACCAGTGTCCATAGGGAGACCACCCCTGTCCTAGGCGATGACAGATGGTTCTTGTACTGACCCTGGGGGAACACAACACGCCCGGCGCTTCTACAAATGAAAAGACATCCAGCCCATCAATTCAGCTCACCAACTTACAAAAAACTACACCAGGCTTCAACGGGGAGCATATTTGGAGAGAGGATCCTTGCCTGCAGGGCCTGGCTCGGCCAGTTCTCCAGGCACAGCACCAGCTTGGGCTTTGCCTGGAACAGGAGCCTTTCTGGGTTTAGCATGTGCCTATCACACCTAGATACAGATATAACGTACTTACCTCTCTATAGGCAGATGACAGAGCAGCTGTCGTGACACTGCGGCTCTCCACTCTGCCTGCTGTGATCAGAGTCCACACCTCCCACCCCCAGGAGAACACTTACTTTTCACTAATAAGTGATAAAGAGGAAAGCCAGTGCTGGCCCCAGCACGGGTTTACCCCAGGTTGTCACGGGTCGCCCCAGCACCGCTCCAGAGGGAGCTCAGCCATGAGTCTCGCACCGGCACAGGACGTGTGGAAACCATTGCAAAGCCACATAAGGAACATGAGGGCAACTGCATATTTGAACCCCCAAGTATTTCAATGCACTTGATGTGTTTCAGGATTTCTAATTTGATCTGGGACCATTTCTGCCCTGGAGGAGGCAGCTCCCATTTGCATGGGGGTGCAAGAAGCCAAGGAGCCCCCATTCTGGCAGGGAAGCAAAAGGCAGACCGAGCTGCAGGGCCCCGGCCAAGGCAGCCAAGGCACACGAATTTCAGATTTGCACAGAACTTCACTGTGAAGACCTTCTCCCTTGAAGGCACTGCGAGTTTTGGTGTGGGAGGGAGCTGGGTGGAAGAACATAAATGTGGGAGGCAATTATGGCAGCTGTGCCAGACAGATAATGAGACACAATGACGGCAGACAATACTGGGGTGGAGGAGCTGTCATGCAGATGCGGATGGTTTCACAAAGAGGATAACAGGAATGCACTGGAGTTCAAGGCCAGGAGGCGAGCGTCGGTTTCTAACCAGGACCTGCACACGTGGACATGCACACACACGCAGCAGCAGACACGCATGCAGCCACATCTCTGCGCACGCATCCCTTCTGCTGCCAGTGTCTGGGTGTTACCAGTGATCAGCTTCGTTAATCATGGAGGTTACTCCAGCAGTGAACTTTGTATGCTGGGTGCAATCAGGAACAATGAACCCGTTTGCTTTGCAGGTAACTTGAAGTTATTTAGGAATTACAGTAAGGGCGATACAGGACTGGACTCAAGCAGGTCCACAGCAGGAAAGGTACTTCACATCACAACTGGACTACATGCACCTCCACAGTGCTATGAGCTACTCAAGTCAATACAGTGGGAAAATAAATGGTTCATATCCAGTTTAGAATCTTTTTCATGGATAAAGAAGAATGGAAAGGTTATTCCTCAATAATCCCGACCTGTTTCCTACCCTCAGGCCCTACTGCCCACCACCACCCTATACCTGAGATGCCAAAGGAACCACAACAACCCAGGTCCAGCACTGAGCCTCTCCCCACTGCTGTCTTTGCCTTTCAAAGACATCACACCAGGCCAACCACGTGTGGCTGCAGCCCCTAAAAGCACAAAGCCTAGGACAGCCCAGACATGAGGTGACTGTGAACCACCCCGACATCTAAATGTGAGGATGCACGGGTGGCTGGGGGAGCTCCCGTTCCCGTTCTTGGCTTTGGCAGAAGCACCGGCTCAGAGAAGCGCCCCATGCGGGTGCATGAGGAGCTCTGCAGAGCAAAGCCCCAGCGTTTCACTCACAGCCTCCTTCCTCCCCTCCACGCATCTAGGGAGCGCTCATCTGACCACAGCATCCCCAGCGGGCACGCCGCTCCGGGTTAACCCTTCCAACTGATTAGATTCCCAGTTTATTTAGTTAACACATGTAACAAGACTTTTTCAGTCTCTTTTTCACAGTTTGAAGCTCCCTCCCCGTAATCCTTCCGCATTTCCTCGCATCTCCCTAATTCAGCTACATCCAGCATTTTCTTGCCCACAATTGAGTTTCCCAGCTAGGAAAACAAAACAACAAAACAAAACCAAACAAAGAAACCCCAACTCAGAAATTATTTGAGAGAGAAAAAGAAAAAAACTATGTGAAAAACATAATATACTGTCTTGCTACATTTTTCACTTGACTGCTAAGCTTGAAAATGAGGAAGAATCACACACGGCAAGCGTGCTGTCCAGCACCAGACAGCAGATCACAGCAGCATATGCTCCTTCATGCAAAAAGCAAGAGAGGACTGCGTTTCTTGCAGACTGAAAATACCAACAAACTCCTCCTGTCTCTTCCTTTGCACACTGCAGGCCTTGCTGCCCTTCTCTGGACACAGATGTTGGTGGCAAGGGGAAAAGAAAGAATTTAGAGTAATGTCTTCAAAAAGCTGAAGAGAGACAAAGCACCAGGAACAAGCGATGAATGGGAGGAGGCAGCACTATGCAGGGTGACGTCCAGTCCTGGAATGAGCTTAATTTGAGCTCTGTGGTCCTTTACAGTCATTTCTAACACCTTGTCTTTTGGCCGCTCCTGAGCACTGAGCTGCTGTCTGCACGGCATCGCCTCTGCTCTGGGGCCTCACCGCTGACCAACCATGGCCAGCACCGACACCATGGCCTCGAGCACCATGCAGAAGCTGCAGTTCCCAGCCTGACACAGCTTCACCCCCAGTTTTGGTGCCCAGACCCCCAAGCCCTTCAGCCTGGTCCTTGCCCTCACTCCACAGCACTCAGAGAACTTGCCGACATATCAGCCATCCTTCTGTCGAGACTATTTTCATCCCCAGTTCTGCCTTTTAAAGGGGGTACAGAACCACCCTCACATTTTTTCTACCTTCTTCAATTTAAGAATCTCACTGATGACCCTGTTAAGTGCCAGAACTCCCCCCATCCTGTGCAGGCTGCCTTCATTACTGAGGTACTGCCCCTTTCTGTGGTCCAGCTCTTCTGTTCAAACCTCTCTCCCCTCCCACAGACACTGACTGCACGTGAGGAAGCTGCAGGAAAGGTCTTCTGTTGCTTTTGACCATGCTTTTTTTAAACTTACATGACCACTATCACTCCGCTCCCCCACTTGCAAAACCCCGAGCGGGATTTTGTGCAACATCAGGGTAGGACAGCACCTTCTGCTCCCAAATTCCCATCTTCTGTCCTTTGAGGTTAAAGGATCAGCTTCAAATTTACATGTGGAAGCTTCCTGCGAGGGCAGCACTCCAAGACGATTTCTGCAGTTGTTCCTGTCCTGTGCATCTGCAGTTCCTGTCCTGCACCAGGAAAAGAAGGGGCCTCCACTCTGCTCCTGCAGCACCAGCACATCCCCACATTAGGTGTGGAGCACTGGACACCGTCAGCTCAGTTTGCAGCCTCCTCCATCCCCCACAGCCGTTAATATCCCTTTATCTGCGGTGTCACCTCTTGGAGACACCGACACTGGGCAGGATAAACTCATCTGTCTGGTTTATTGCATTATTTGTGTTTTAAGGAACAGCTTCAAAGTGGTTTATCAGTAACCAACCCCTTCTGGGCCTTCCCAGGGGAGACACAAGGAGCCAACCAGGGGACCCTGTCAGTCCCTGGCCTGGGCCAAGAGGGGCTGTGGGGCCAAAGGCAGAGGAGGGGGTGGTCACATCTCTCCCCAGGCAGAGGGGATGGCCGAGCTGGAGTTGGGGACATTGCCTGAACACTGCCTGCTGGCACTGCTTGGTCATCTTTCTTCCCCTTATTGGTGCAGAGAAAACTGACCCACTGTGGACTTGGGCATTACAAGAACCTTTATTTACAAAGAGGTGAAGTTTTGGCTTTTAGGATTTGGAGATGTTGGTTTGTCTTATTTTTTAAAGCTGTCCCCTAATCCATTTGCTGCTTATTTGCCACTTTGGAAAAGAGGAATCACACCTGCATTCATTTCTCACACTGACTTTCCAATGATCTACAAGACCACAAGTCTCAGAGGAAGGCCGGCTGAAAACAGTCACTCATGTAGCCCAAAGTAAAGCTTGCTATTGAAAAAAAAAAGGAGGGGAAGGGGTAAGTAATTTTTTGTCAGATAGCAGCACGTTTTCATTCCACACAGCAGCAGAACCCCTTCCTGTTGGTTTTAAGTACCTTTACAGATCTCTCAGGCAGGACAATCCCCCACCCAAGCTCAGGGTTGCAGGCACAGAGACGTCCCCAGCCTGTCCCGCTGCTCTCCTCACACAGACGTTGCTTACATCCAGCCAAGACACTTATTGCAGGCACCGAATCTCACAACTTGCCCTGCTCGGCACCACCATCTCGGTAACTGCCCTCCGAGGCACTGCACAACGCTGCTGGGTCGTGCCCTACCCCTGCAGCCAGGCTCTGGTGTTCAGGTTCACAGAGATCTCTAACCTGGCCTGGTAGAACACAATCAGATCAAGAGACGACGGAGAGATTTAGAGGTGCTGTATGCTTAAGTATCCATAGCAGATTTTCCTGCAGGCCAGCTGGCAAGTTCAACCCTGATAGCCCCAGCAATGCTTCTTCCTCATTAACGGAGCCTTGCTGGGCTCAGAAATACAAGCAAGCTCTGTCCGGTGTCCCAAGCGCGCCCAGAGACACTGCACCCTGCGTGGCTCTGCAATGCAGATGCAGCTCAGCACGGCCCCACTCTCCACAGGGAACCCTGCAGTAGAGGCCTCACGGAGAGGTCAGGCCAAACAGACAGGACCCAGCTTCCATGTTTACTTAAAAAAACCCTAAGACTTCCTCACTCAGGAAAGGCAGCACCAGAGCTTCTGTGCATCCACCTTCCCCTGCCAGGTCCTGCGGCCCAATCCTGCGAGCTCTGGGCACCTACCAGCCCCCTCGCAGCTGTAATTCAGCATCTTCCAACACAGAGTCCCTTGCAGACAAGCACCTGCAGCTAAAATCTGAGGTGTTTTGTAGCTTTGGGGGAGGTCATAATCAGAGATTTAATTATTTTTTTTCCCCCAAGATTCCATAGGAAATCAATTTATTTGGAAAGAATTACATCACGAGGCAAAAAGAAGTTGCATAGGGAGAACATACAGAGAAAAGCACCAGAAAAAAGAAGTGGAGAGTGACATCCAAAGCAGAAACCTAGCAAGAATTTTTGGAGCAAAGTGATCATTTTTAAACAATCAATAGTTCATTAAGCTATCGACAGGAAAACAATCATAGTTTAACCTTTCTTCATCAGCTCTGGGTGGTTCAGGTTCCTGGGGCCACTGGCATCTCACCATGAGGCCACAGTGGTCCAGCAAGAAGCCCTTTGTTAGTGATCCTGGGAAGAGGTTGCTCTCCAAGCCCAGCATCCACAACCATCCAAAAACCCAACAGCAGCAACATTTACACTGCCCAGCAAGCCAGAGCCGCAGGAACAAATTTATACCGGAGTTGCCTGATTCCATTGAAAAGCCCGTCCTAGATGAAGAGCAGCCTCCACAACAGAAGATCTCAGAAATTACCGTCAAGGCTGCTGCGAGTTGGCCTGGGAGGAGGGTACAGCTCCCCACTGCTGCTCATTGCTGTCCCCATCACAAACCCTGGCAGAAGAGGCCATGCGTGTCACATCACCTTACAGCACTGAGATTTCCACGCTACTTTTCACAGTTTAGTGTATTGTCAAAGTTTTTGACTTGCCTTCCAATAAGAAAATTCAAATATTGGCCTCTGTGTATTTTCTCAGTTAAAATTTGTAAAGAAAATGATCTGTCCTTTGCAATCTCAATGGGTGTTTCTGGAAAGGGATCAATTGCTCTGTTTCTTCAAGCACTTCTCTAATGCATCTGCCCTCCTCTATATGCTTTTCAGGCAGGCAAATGTGGAAGTCAAAAATATGAAAAAAAACGAACAAACCTCAAAACAAAAGCCACCAAATTTTAGTTTCAAAGCTGGCAGGTGGAAATAAAAGGTCCTGTAAAGAGTCTCCTGAAAACAGGAGACCAAAATGTGTCAATTTTTACAACGGCAGCTGCACAGCACAAAGAGTTTTGGCTACAACCGATAAGGCAGAATTGTCAGGGCAGGGGAAAAAAGAAAATACTGAGACCATAGACCTTAAAGCCTGTCCAGTACCAAATGAAGGGGTGTGAGGGCTGCACTTTTTTACACCGTCCCCCTATGAAGTCTAAGCAATTCTCACTCCAATACAGCTGGTCATTATCACTGTCAAAGCAATCTGCA
This sequence comes from Mesitornis unicolor, assembly GCF_000695765.1. Taxonomy (NCBI): domain Eukaryota; kingdom Metazoa; phylum Chordata; class Aves; order Mesitornithiformes; family Mesitornithidae; genus Mesitornis; species Mesitornis unicolor. The sequence goes on along the minus strand of NW_010174236.1, from coordinate 29,403 downwards.
CACTGGGAGCAAGAAGTTTCCAAAAGAGATTAATTCCTACCTTAAAGTTCTTTAAATATACCACATTGTTCTCATTAAAAAGTACTGTGGGTGCACGGCTTACACCACACCATAGGGACATGGGTTAAAGTAAAGCATCCCAGAGCATGGGGGATCAGAGCCCGGATACGCTGGGTGTACCCAGCTGCGCACACACCACGCTGAAGAGAAGTCCTGGCAGCCCTCTCCCTTGCCCAGAACACAGCTCATACACCAGATTTATTTCCAGTTCACATTCCTTTACAAAGAACAGGAATTCACACAAACGAGCACAAACACAATATACGTTTATTCATCTTCTGGTGGATTCAAAGGGCAGTGGAAGTCTACTCATCTGCAAGCAGCTAACATCCTCCAGGCCAGTCCTGGTCAAAATGCGTCTCCTCTCTTACCCCACGAAAATAATACACTCAGTTGCTCACAGGATGGTAAACCTACAAGCATTAACCTAAAATTTTTCCATAATAGGAGACATTTGCTGAATTTTGCTCCATCCTCTGCCCGGGGAGCCAGCACAGCACAGCAGCCGTGAGTGGCATCCAGCACAAACAGCACCAACGCCACAATGTCCAAAGCAGGCCATTCAGGTTTTGTTTGTCTGAAGAGGGTTAGAGCTGAGCCAAACTTTAAAACTTGGGATACTCTGTTTTTTAAAATTTGCCAAACACACTTGTTACAGGATTAACTCTAATCCTGCTTTCTTGGCCAAGTCTCCAAAATTTTCTCCTGCCAGCTCCTGAACTTACACTTCTGCAGTCGTCGTTTTTTGGAACTGCTCGTTCCTGCTGCTCAGCAAGCCTGCATGTAAAAAGGATTAGGCATAGAAAAAAAGAGTGTCTTTCTGAGCGATTCTGGTAACGTCTGCCCAGCTGCAACGAGAAACAAAGCCAAACTGAACTGCACGACGTGCAGAACACTTCTATAGGAGAAAGGGATTCTCAAGCAAATAGACACAGGCACACACGCAGATTCTCACCTCCTGAAAACACCTACGCAGGCACACAGGACACCTTCCCCTGCGGCCTGGAAACAACCTGATGGGGGAATGTGGCGCACACAGCATGGTGCTGCACATCACAGATCACTGGGTGCGCTCTGCTCTCTTCTCAGTCCTCCTTTGCAACAAAAACTGACACACCAGGATGAAGCCAAACCCTTGGTGTCAACATAAATGCGAGGTAACTCTTAACTTCACGTGGCTGAAATTTCCCATGGGATCTGGCACTTCACAGGAAAAAAATCACAAGACTGCAACTTCCAGTTTGTTTCATGGCCATTTTCCAAACAAACATCTGGCTTCATGAGAAGTTTCATCAGGTTTGCTTAAAATGGTTTTCTGTCTGATCTGAAGCATCAGGACAGGCTTCCAGGGAAATTCTCAAAACAGAGAAAGTTCCCACCCAAGGGAAGTGGTTCCGAGTTTCTCTTCTCCTCTTCCCTGCATGGCCCAAAGACAAAACGCCACTGAGGACAGGCAACACAGGGAAATACTCAGGCCCTTGGAAAACAGCCACAAAGCAATGACTTCAAAAGATGTTTATTAGAAAAACTGGACATTACAAGAGGACCAGGTAGGAAACAAATTGTACAAGGCACGTGCAGCTTTGAGTACACTGCATAGGTCAGGAGAAGACTGCAAATACACGCAACACCCACCTGGAACTGCTCATGTCACCGCGCAGACCACTGCCACAACAGGTGGATGCTGAGGTTCTTCTGCAAGACAGCAAACCCCTGGTGTGGTGCACATTTACTGCAAAAGTACAGATTACATGCAGAGCATTAATGACAGTTAAAACAACACTCGTACGTAACAATTTCTAGATCATTCTTCCAAGTTGTGGCAGTAAGATACTGTACCTTCTAAATTTTTTTAAAAATTAATTTATTTTAATTCAAGGTGATCTACATTTCACGTTCTTATACAACATTTTTCTCCATGAATAATAAAACCTTGTTTTCTACATATGGTTCTACCTCGCAAAGCACATCCGAGACTAATTGCTTGGTTCTAAGGAAGAAACTCAGAGATGTAATTATCTGTCAAAACCAGATTCACAAGCAAGTTCTTTATAACCCAGATCAGAGAATCGAGATACATGGTAGTTAACGCTTTCATTAGGTTTTAGAACAAACATGACCTAAACTTGACCAAAACCAGGAATTCTTGCCCTTAAAGCACAGCTCATGGCAAGCAGCAGTCACCTATCACAGAGCAGAGAGCGATGCTCAGCCAATCCCACTGCAGAGATATAAATGACCCCAAGTGGCTCCATGGTTTCTAGCAACAAGCACTACATGGACTCGAATCGTCAATCAGGAACACGAACAGAAAAAACACCTCCCCGAACAGAACTGGTGACTTTGCATCTGTGTCTGAATCGCAAAGGGAAAAAAAATACTTCGGCAAGGGTTAAAAGTCTAATTCTCAAATTGGTCCCTTTTCCTCCCCAATGCTAAAAACACGCCCTGTTTTTTGACGTTTTGTTATGGTTTCAGCAACCGTTGATCAATCCAACATGTCTGTGAAACGTCAAGGATATCATCAGGAAAAAACAGAACAGGTTATCTGCTGGGGGCTTGGCTGACAACTCCACCTCTGAACTTACCTTCTCTGTTGCATTGCAGCTCTTGGATATGCTATAAATAAAGACAAACATTTCTATCAGCACCGAAATTAATAAACTGAGAACAGGGAGAGCCGTGGCCAAGAGACACAGAGCACCCAAGCCTCCCCGAGATCCATCAGCCCAGCGGGACCAGACGCGGGTACCTGTCACCAGAGCGCACGCTGCCGCTCCCTGCTTCAGTGCCCATCGCAGTGCCCATTCTTCATCATCTGGAAACAGATGAGAGCAGAAACAACTGTATTTCAAACACAAGAAAGTTATTGTAACAGAGCACACGTCCTCCACCCCTGCACCAAGGAAAAGAGGGAGCTGGCATTTAACAGATAGAAAAGCAGCAAGTGAGATCTCTCTATTACAAATAATGTGAATAAAGTAAGAGTTCACAGTCATCTCAGGAAATGCTCTGCTGCCCTCTCTATTAATGTGGTGAAGAATTTCACTGAGATTGCTAGTTAGTAATATGTGTATGTAAATAGCTCATCAACTGTCACCTACACACGCGGTTTAAAGAAACTGCAACTAGACCGAGAAGGCGTCACGTTGTCCTCCTGCCTTCTCTGGGCGTGTAACGCCAAGGCAGCTTCATTTACCCATCAAATATCCTGAATTACTGAAATGTATTTGGAAAAATCCCAATCAGTTTTTCAAAATAAGCTGCAGCCCTTTGCACTGGCACAACTGTCTAGAAAGTAAAGTGAACTCCTGGACCAGGGCTGAATCTGGGCACAAGGAAGCAGGTGCTGGCCTGAGCTCCTGCTTCAGCCCACAGAGAAACATGATGCTGCCAGAGCTGATTTCGGCTATTTGTACACTTCAGTCTTTGAACACCTGTTTGTCTAAGGCTTATCTTGAGGAGAAGTAATAAATATCCATGTTCATTGATTTCAGTAGTAAGGCTTTCTTTTTAACTGTTTCTCCCAACAAAACTGCTTTTAAACACGCAGAATGAAAAGAAATTGCATCTACTCAGAACAGATCATTATTTTTTCCCAACTGCCTATTAAAGAGAAACTGTTCAGTCAAAGATGGATCAACCCAAGTGTTTTGCAGATGAAATAAAATGCAACCGCCACTTCGCCAATGCCTACACGGGCACTTCATAAAGTTGTGCAGTGGTGACATTAACTGAAATTTACTTTTTTATTATTTTAAGACAAATCCACTAGGAACAGGCGAGGATTTAAAGCCCTAGATGAGTCTGATGCACTCACAGGAATGACAACTAACCGGGCGGCAGGATTTCTTGTTGCCTATGCAGCAGTGGTGATTCGTGCCAAGGTACCACTGCCAAGGTGCAGGAGGCAGTGCACCACCACACTCTCCTGAGAGCATCTTCTAAGCCTAATGGCCAAAAGCAGTGAATACAAAACAACCACCAATTTTGGAGGAACTACTAGTTTTAAGACTCAGGATCTACCTGACAGCTGTGATCATAACATGCTATTTCCCTAAAAAAGGAATGAAACCAAATAAACATTCATTTCTGGAACCCCAAAGAGATCAAGAAACACAAGTCAAGCCAGGCTGATGATCCAGCACAGACCAGAGACCAAGGGAACCAGAAGAAAAAAGCCCATCCCAAATGGATCTGATCAACAAATTAACTGCCCCAAAAAGCAGCAACAGTTGCTGGGTTTCTGCCATCGGTGTGCAGGTATAAAGCTCTAAAGTTCACTCAAACCAAGCTGAACTCTGGACTTAACTAAACCCTTGGGTCATGAGAAGTATAATTTGCATCAAAAACCAGATTACCATGGCTAGGACTCAGGCCATAGAGCAAAACCCCAGAGCCAATAAAGGCTCAATTTCATCCTTTCTGCTGCCTCCTGGCTGTTATGAAGACAGAAATTCCTCCGAGCTGGCACTCAGCCACCCTGGGAAGGCCTCAACAGAACAGGAAAGTATTGGAGTTAGTGAAGCAGCATGACCTCAAAGAGCAACACCTGAAATGTTACCAACTGTTGCCATACCTGAGGCATCAACCACGGCTCCGAGGTGAGTCAGGAGGCTCTGACACCGTCCACAGACAAAAATTCACCAAAGGGATAGAGAGGAATTAAAAGATTTGGATTATTGCAAACATCGGATGGGGAGAAGACTGGCAGAGCAAGCCATCGTGAAAAGGGGAAAGGCTCCCACACAGACAGACACAGACCTACGCAGCAAATCCTATCAAGAGCTAAGAAACTGCAAGCACAGATACACTTTTTTTTTTGTTTGTGTTTTTGTTTTGGCAAGATCAGGAATTTCCCCTTCATCAGGTTCCTGAGAAACTGGAAAGGATGCACATGTACTGGGCCTGACCCACCTGTGAAGGGAGCAGCAGAAGCTGCAGGCAGAGGCTGAGAACCTCGGGTCCAGGCTCTTGCAATCAAGCACAGGATGAACGTGACCATGCACAAAGTGACATCCATCCTGCAACAGCCTGGACACTTCTGTGACTGTCCTGATGCAATACTGCTCTATTAGACCTGAACGTGGCCATCCTCAGACCCAAATGTGGTCATCCAGCAGAGCCACCCGAGTTCAGGAGGACCTCAATGGCTTCATGCAGAGGTCCCTGCCCCAGCTCCATGTCATGTCAACAGTAACAGCTTTACTGAAGAAATTCATCTTCTCATAAACTTCTAAGGTATTAGGTGGGGTTTTGGTTGTTGTTAAGAACATGTTAACATCTCCCATTTCCCATCAGAAGGAGAAACAAGCTGTAAAAGCAAAACTCTGAACGTGGCAAGGGGTGTCAAGGCCAGCACGGGGAAGGGAAGTTGCACCAGGGTCTTACACGTCTTCATCTCCCAAAGCTCTGCCCTTTTCCATCCAGACGATGCAGCGACCAATGAACAAAACACCACAGCTGTGAACTCTCCTCCTCACAACCCAAATCGCCTGCTAAAGACACAGGCACTGAACTCCGTTTCTGAGACTGCAATTGATTTCCATCCTGCTCTGCCCTTCATGTCCTGTTATTACCAAATCTCACAGATACCCCATGGGAGCCTTGCACAGCAGCAGGGATCTCAGAGAGATCATCACTGAGATGACTCAGGTGACACCCAAAAAGGTGTTTTCAGGCAAATATAATGGGCAGTTACACAACTACCCTATCTCACCCCTACTAAAAGCTAATTAAGACCCAGTTTCCTAACAACTTCAATTTGAAAGTACAGAAACCCATTATAATTCAGCTGTTCTTTTCTCCCAAAATGTTTGCAAGGAGAATCAGTTCTGAGCTGTCAGGGAAAGATGGGCCAAGCCTGACCGCAGAGCGCAATGAGCACAAGAGGTTGAGAGGGACAGAGTCTAAGCCCAGGAAACCTAGAAAACACCTAGAAAAGGGGAAATACTGAAAACATACAATACATACTGAAAAGAAACTATAACCTTCGGTCCCATTTCTCTATCTGTCAGTTCCTTTTTTTTTTTTCTTTTTCCCTCCGCAGTGTGGGTTGCAAAAGGGACACTGAAGAGCCACCTACTGGAATGCTGAAATGTCTTAAATTAGTATACAACTGAAATCTGTGTGCAGAACTGTAAGAAGCAGTTATAAATAATTCAAAACAAAGGTTTGCCTCAGCCATTTCAACTCAAACGCACTGGGCTAAAATTAACCTTGATTTAAGGAGCGAAGCATAGCTTGATTACACCAGGCATTATTCTAGCAAGTTTAAGAACATGGTACCAAGCGCAGAAAACCCCGATGCACTGCCACAGGCACTAAAATACAATTTAAGTACTAAATGTGTATACTAAAATAGGGTATAAAATACAATTTTAGTATACAGGTACGTCCACAGAGGCTGTAACCCTCACTGGGCATGAAGGAAGGAATGAAATATTTTCAGAAAAGCCTGCAGTCCAACTGCTCCAGAGGTGTAAAGACAGCTAACTCAACTCACATGGCATCATTAACGTTCTTCAGAGGTCACAAGAGACCAGATGAGAATTGAAGCTAAAACAATATTAGCAGATAAAAGGGACCAGGCAATTGCATACTAGAGGTACCAAATAAAAATATGTTTTAACTCTTTCCGAGCCTAATTTCTGATTGCTGTTCAATCAACTATCGTATCTAAAATACCTTATTTTATTTAGACAACTAATTGACAAAAAAATCATTTTACATGGCCACAGGCCTTTGCTTCTCCCCTCATTCCGCCATCAGACATCTTCAGACAGGGCCACACACCTGCACTAGATGAACGCTGTAATGACAGGACTGAACCAGGAGCACCACAAGCAAATCTATGTTTAATCACATTACACCTCAATTTTCATCAAGCAAGACTATCTCCATATCACCACAATCATTCCCAGGCTTTTGGTAGCAATGTCTGAGTGTGGTTTTTTTCCCTCACCAAAGAGTCTCAGTCTCAGTTTGCAAAAGAGGAGAATTTACTGCTCACACAAGCAAAGACAAGAAGTTGGTCTTTGCCGGAGACCAGTGGGGCTTTGCCAGTCCCATGCTTCCTCACAGAATCATTGAGGCTGGAAAAGACCTCTGAGATCATCAAGTCCAGCCCATGTCGCAACATCACCGCACTGGCTATACCACATCCAGCCTTTCCTTCAACACCTCCAGGGATGGTGACTCCACCACCTCCCTGGGCAGTCCATTCCAATGCCTGATCACCCTTTCCGTGAAAAAGTGCTAATATCCAGCCTAAACCTCCCCTGGCGCAGCTTCAGGCCGTGCCCTCTCATCTTGTCACCAGTTGTTTGGGAAAAGAGCCCAAACCCCACCTGATACAACCTCCCCTCAGGTACCTGGAGTGAGTGAGAAGGTCCCCCCTGAGTTTCCTCCAGGATAAACAACCCCAGCTCCCTTCAGCCTCTCATTACAAGACCTTCCCTCTAGTCCCTTCCCCAGCCTTGCTGCTCTCCTTTGGACCTGCTCCAGCACCTCCAGATCGTTCTTGAAGTGAGGGGCCTAGACCTGTGCACAGTACTCGAGGTGAGGTCTCACCAGTGCTGAGTGTTACATCCCTACTCCTGCTGCCCACACTATTCCTGGTACAGGCCAGGATGCCACTGGCCTTCTTGGCCACCTGGGCATTTTGCTGGCTCATGTCCAATCCATTGTCCACCAGTACCCCCAGGTCTCTTTCTGCTGGGCCGCTCTCCAGCCACTCTTCCCCCAGTCTGTAGCGCTGCATGGGGTTATTGTGGCCAAAGTTCAGGACCCTGCACTTGGTCTTGTTACACTTCATACAGTTGGCCTCTGCCCATTGACCCAGCCTGGCCAGGTCCCTCTGCAGCCTCTTCCTACCCTCTGGCAGATCAACACTCTCCCCCCAGCTTGGTGTCATCTGCAAATTTACTAAGGGTAGACTCAATTCCCTCATCCAGGTCATCAATGAAGTTATTAAGTAGAACTGGACCCAGTACTGATCCCTGGGGGACACCACTGGTCACCGGACGCCAACTGGAGGTCCTTTTACATATCTACGGACTGCAGTCCCTCCGTGCACAGAGGATTCACCAATTCGGGCACCATCACCTACCACAGCAACTGCAACCAAGAACCCCCGTGAACTGCGCAGCCCCCGTATTCCCGTTACACTGGGAGCAAAGCTCCGTCTCCGCTGCCAGAGACACGCAAGTCTCTGAAAGACACATATGCACATAGGAAAAAAATGTTATACGGAACATCCATGTGGTCTGTCCTGCAATAATTTGCTCATTACTGAAATCTTTGTAGGAAATACACAAAGTTGAAGAGATGTGAAACACGTAACTCCTTTGCATTTCAAGCTTGTAGGACCTCAACCTGGAAGAGCTACACAAGACAGCATAGATATAATTTACTGTTATCACTTGCTACTCCTCTGCTGGTTACCAAGCCTAAAAGCAACTTGGTACTTCTGAAAGATCGGATTTCACACCAGGAGAAAGCCATTCCATTGCTGCCATGATTTTTAACATACACCTGTGAAGCTGTTTGCCCTGCACCCTTGCTCAGAAAGCGAGCTCCTCCTCAACTGATCCAACTGCAGAGGAAGAGAGAAAATGGAAAGATACAGCCCACTGCATGCATTCTCTTCAGGAAGAAAAGAAAAACAGCAGATGTGACTTTCTTAAAAAGCACAAGCAACTCTGTCAAGATTTATTTTCCCTACCCAAATACTGCTGCTACTCTGTTCCCAGTTATCAAATTTAGAAAAATCAAAGACCTAAGAACACAGAAGACCAAGACACACCTGACTACATCAGATTTCTGTTACTGCAACTTTGAAGTGGTCCTTTGACTGCTCATGCAAAATTATCTTGGAAGCTTTTACTGCAGTCCAGGATTTTCAGAGGGTTTGTATGAATTTTTGCTTCAAAAATCTGAGATTATCTTCTCTGCCTGACTTGCATGTCACAAAATTGGAAGCTGCTGGAAGGAGTGATAAGTCCCTGCAGGAGCAGAGCCCAAACGTGCTCTTCAGACACACCATAGCAAATGCAGGTGGAACGGCAAGATGCTCCGGTGTGCTGACACCGGCTGATCTCACAGCAGGGTCAGACAGAACGCAGCCCTTCAAAAAGCCCCCACAACACACAAGAGATGCCACATCTTTGGGTGCAATTCCCCCACTCACCCACACCCGGGTCACGTCCCTTACACCCCCATCCTCAGCTGGCAGAAGCAGCAGCCACAATCCACTGGGTACACATCCCCTCTATCGCCCTTCTTTTCTAGCCTTACGTATGGGCATTACCACCAGATTATTTTATTTTTTAACTCAAAAGAGGACCTACAAATAACGAACCTGCCAGCCATCATCCTCAGCTGGGGACTGTCCATCGCTGCGAGGAAATAGACACCTGAAACTATTTCCCCTATTTCACCCTCCTGGCCTTCCTGCTCAATTGCTGACAACATCTTTAAGGTTTTACCACTCCTTCTGGTGAGGAATGCCTGCCTGGCTGACACAAACACACAGCCACAGGATGTTTTGGCTTGGATGGGACCTTTAGAGGTCACCCGGTCCAAGACCCTGCAGTGAGCAGGGACATCCTCAATCAGACCAGGCTGCTCTGAGCTCTGTCCAACCTGGCTTCGAGTGTCTCCAGGGATGAGCCACATGCAGCACCAAGGAGATGCAACCAACATGTTCCCAATCTGTAAAATCAGACTAATGGAAGTACCTCCCATTCAGAAAGTCACACAGTAATTGATGGTATCCACCACCCTTAATCCTTAATTAATGAGAAGGCAGAGGTTGTACGAGTCACTCTCCTACAGCATCCACTTGGAGCATCATTGTAGTCATGTACACCCAAAGCTGCACTCTGGTACTTCCACAGCAATCACTCCCAACCCTACACAAAACCTGCACTGAAGCCAAACCAGGAACCAGAAGTGTCCGTGTTGTCCTGGGTAAGCTCCTCAATGCAGACGGGGGCACTGGAGAAATACCTGCACCAGAAAGCACTGCTGCGGCACTGACATCTGTAAAACTGCATCACCATGGTCTATGTGAGATGATATAAACAGCTGTCTGGAAAAACTGCCTTCTCACTCCCAACTGCCAGTCAAATTAAGAGTTCTGGATGAGAAAATAGAAAAGTGAAAACCAAGACCATTTCCTAAACTTCGTAAAAGCTGCCGTACTTGGCTACTGAAATGTCTTCAGATAAGCAGATCTCTGACTACATCAAGTCTGGATGACCCTCCCCAGCCTGACAAGCAGGAAGGAAGGACTTGTACCGCTACATGGAATGATCCAGAATTGATAGTACTAAACAACAGGTATTAGGAGAATACAGGGGTTTATGATCTTTAGTAAGCCTGTTTCTGTATCTTTTTAGGCACACTAGCTTCAATTTCTTTTCCTGGCACAATGCATAGAGCAAATGTGCAGTTTTCCAAGCTGTATCACATAACACTGGTTAATCAACACATTCCTGTAGTGTTAGGAAGGGCAGGACATGCATCAGCTGTAGAGGTTTTATTCCAGTGGTTAGTGTATACATCTATGATGCGGACCTTACACCTACAATGCAAAGGCACAGCAGCAGGGAGATACAATTAATGTACGGTAACGGCTGGGTGTGCGAGATCAGTAAACTGCAGCTCACTGCAGCCTCCCTGAAGTCAAGTAGGTGGTTACAGAGAGGAGCAATGCGGTGTTCCATAAATATTCATATTAAGTACAGCTTTACTCACTTTTGAAACCACTGTATGTTAACAGGCAGGGCTTCTTAAAAACTCCGCCCATTGCACGGGTCAATACACACAGCTTTCATAGTACATTTTTCATCCTTCACTGCCGAGAGAGCTTCAGAAGGGAGAACCACTAATGCAGGAGATGACTGGTTATACTGGTCTAATGCAAAACTTTCCTTGTTTTCCCTGCTTTTCTAAAGGCTGGTCTTTCTGTAGAAGTACGGGGTAGAAACCTTGCCTAGCTAATTCACCTCCGCTCCCATACAATCAGCACAGAAAGAAGCGTAACTCAGTAAAAAACCTTTGTGCTCAAAAGATGACATTTGCAGACACATGCTTTCCATCAGGCCTGCCAGTTCAAACACAGCAAGCCTGCCATTTCTACTCAGTCTGTCCAATTTCCCTACCTTGCAAGGAAAGTGTTCATGGAAAGCTAGGTTATCATGCCTCAACCCCAGAGGACTCCAATTTACAGCTTTTCTATAATAAAGAACAGAAAATGCTGAATTAATGTAAGAAGTTCAAGTAAGTGAAAGTTATGAAGCTAAAGATTAAACACTCCAAGCACTGTCTCTGAAAAGGACAGAGACTCCCACCACAGACTCAAACCTAAACCCTCCATGAGAGGCTCAACTTTGTGCTGTGACAGAAAAGCACCAATTTTTAATTTCTCTCTTACACTGAAATTGCATTTAAAATCCATTATTTTTTCTTGGTTGAGGGAGCGGTGGAGCCATCACAGCAGCTCAGAGCCAGACAAGCGCAGCGTTTCCCTCCCGTTCGTAACAACACGCTGCCAGCCCTGCACCACACAGTCCCAATACCCAAAAAATCCCTTTGACCTACTCAAGTATTTGCACGTTTTGACCGCATTGCAGCAACTCCTACTGACACAGCCCGACACTTGATGCTCTTCAGCTGCTTCTGTTTTAACCCTCAGCTCGGGTGCTAAAAGGGTTTTGTCGCTATTTCCAACAAAAGACCAAGGAAGCCCCATGTTGGTGGAGCCACCTCTCCCACCTGAGCATCTCCCAATACGAGGACGCAGCCATCGCTGCCCACACCCCACTTGGGCTCAGCGAAATGGATTTAATTTATGGCCTTCGGATTTCACACGCTGCACTGCACCTTTCTGAACATGCTCGTAGGATGAAGATATCTGACTGACAAGAGAGAAAAGGCTAAAAGCTGTACAACTGGGAATCGGTCAAGCAACTAATAAAAGGCGAGGAAAAAAAGCGCCTTTATTTCTTATGGACCGCCACTAGAGAAAGTGCATGGGAGAAAACATTGTGAAAGTGTTTAATGATACAAAGAAAATTAAAGAAAATGTATGGTTTGATGCTTTGCAGACATGAGGAATAATCACAGCATGGTTTGGGTTGGAAGGGACCTTAAAGCTCATCCAGTCCAATCCCTCATCGACAGAGACACCTCCCAAAGCCCAAAGCCCAGTCCAACCTGGCCCTGAAATGCTTATTTGCATAAAATGCACCAATTAAAAGCAAAAGCAGCTAATCAGCACGTCTACATTCCTGTTCAACATGTATCACCTAGAATTTCTGACAAAATTAGAAACTCCTGATTTCATACCTCATGTAGATAAGGTAACAATACCAAAGACATCCAAATAAAAGAATCCTGCAGTATTTTAACATTTACGCATCAAAAAGTCATTTGAAAACAGCAAGGTCCATTCAAAAAGACCTCAGACTATGGACCCGAACCCCGCAGCTCGTGGTACAGACCCAAGCACCGCAAAGGCCACTTGTTGCCTTTCCTTCTGCACAGACAAGCAGGGGTGCATACCCAGCCCAAGAAGGGGCAGTAAAGAGGAGAGAGAAGTTACAAACACCACCATTTCAACGTCTCTACCAGCACCACGTGGCTCGTATGGTATCAGAGTAGCAAGAACTCCACGCAGCGAATGTCCTTCACCCTGACAAGGGGCAGCAGCACTGGTGACCAAACACCGCTCTGAATCAGAGTGAGAAGCACCTCAGAAATGTCGTGAGTTCCCTGTGAAACAGCACTACAGGTTCCCTCTTCAAGCTGACATTTACCTTCTCCTCTTACCTGTGTGTTCAGCTCTGCAATGCTCCACCAACAGTCTGCAGATGGCTTTCTTAGACATAATCTATTATCATCCAAAGGTACAGTCATTCAAAAAAATCAGAGCTACAGAAATCTGACACAAAATGAATGGCACAGAGACCAATTAGCTATTACTTAGTAGGATTTTTGTAGTAAACCCCTAAATAATATCTAAAAGAAAATGTGTGGGGCAGAAGAAACAGTATTTGACAGAAATGCTTATGATTAAGTCATCTTTTAAAGTTGTGACCGCCAAAAATGTTACACTGAATCTGGAACTCTTGGCGAACAGAGCGCGAAAAAAGGCAGCTGCTCAAGCTCCTGGAGGAAGCACAACAGTGCTCACTGATGAGCTTACTGCTCTACAAGCTGGAGTAAGTGTGACAGTGCTTACACCATCTAAGGACCCTTGCATAATGTATACCACTCCAGTGTCTGACCCTCTTGAACAGGACTGGTAATCCTGGGGTATACCAGTCAGCTGTTGAGACATCTGGACTCCCAGCGATGGACTTCCATGAACACCCTACCAAGGCCCTTCTAACTCTGGTCTCCCAGAGTCAGCCTGAAGCACACTTCAGATGTGGTAACGGAACTTTTTGTTTTGTTTTGCTGGGTTTTTTTAAGACCGGCAAGCACTCAACTTTAATTTAACTAACAGGGAAAATAATCTAATGACTGCTCTGGGTCTGAGGCCATCAAGAACCAGTGAAGAAAATCTGACTCAACTTCGCAAGCTGTTTCAACCAAGACAAGGTAGCTCCAACTTCTTGTAAATGGCTACATTTTGAGACTGGAAACAGCCCTTGAAGTACTGACCAGCACTAGGAAAACTGAGGGCCTGGTTCTTCCCAACAATCCACTCTCTTCTCTCTCATCTCAAGCAAGTCCTCCAAGATCCCTTCTTACCAGCTACAAGTATTTTGGTTTGCCCAGTCCTCTTTCTGAAGGCACTAAAATTCCCAGTAGCCAGTTTTGGGTACTGATCATATGAGTGAGAAAACCTATTTGTGCATACAAATGGTACAAATCAACTAAACTGGATTATATTCTTTCATTTTTTTAATGCCAGTACTTAAAATAAAGCTTATTTGGAGGAGAAAAAGCCTTTTGCCCCACCGATATAGATTTTTTTATAACAAAATATTTTTAAAGACACCATTTTTACAGCTCTGCCAACAAACTTAAGCAACCAGTTACCCAGTGCTTGAAGGAAATAATTTCTATAAGCAAAATAGTAATTATTTAAGTGGTTCTAAAACAACAGCTAAATAATTTGCTTTTTGCCTATCCAGAGATTCCCGCGGTTAGCTTAACCTGCCTTTTCCAGGTAGCAGCTTGGTATCAAAAAATGTCACTACACTCCAGCATCCCACGCCACTGCTCTCTTTTGCTCCAACACTCAGAAATGTTCCTGACGGAGCCTCAGACGCTTCTCAGAAGTCGATGGACAAGGACGAGCCCAATGCTCCCCATCACACGGGGACAGGGGAATAGCAGAGACCAGGTCAACCCACCCGTGTGCATGATGCCGAGCGCATGGCCTTGATCTCCTCAGCACCAAGTTCACAACAACGCGGAAAGATCAGCTGCAAGTACAGCAGGATAAAAACTTCTTGCAAGACTAAAAGTTAGGACTACTTTAGTTTAATGTTTAATGTGTAATGTGTTTAATACCACAGATGCAGTATCAGTCAGAAAACCTACACTCCCTGAAAGAAATCGGAGCTGAAGCACCCCTGCACTGACACCTGACTGCAGCTAAAAGCTCTCAATTTTGTCAAAAATCCCCACAAGAGACTCCTCACATTTCCAAAGAGAAAACTCATCTTATTGTGGCATCACACACAAAAGTTAATGCATAAATTTATCTCTGGTGTGTTACAAGGATGTTAAAGCCTCTCCCGTACCAACACAGAGCACCGAGTTCAGACGATTCAGCTGAGGTTTGGGTGGAAACATGAGTGCAATTCTCACCAGCATTTCGTAAGACTGTTCTTATGTGATGCATGGTACCTAGAACCTGCATGGAGACATCCACGGACACGTCTGTTCTGCATTTAACAACATAATGTTACTTATTTTTTCCTTTGCACTGAAAAAAGCCTATCTGCCCTCAGCACATCCCAGCCTTCGGAGCAGCCATTTCCAGCGCAGGCTCACAGGACTCCACACCAAAGGGCAGGTGGGAAGGACCGGAGCAGCATGAGCTCTTCAACATCAACTCTACCACAGGAGAAGGCAGACAAGAGGAAATCGTTCTTCTGACGAAAAGCAGGACCCCCCCAGCTGCTGCTGCTGGGCTGCAGGCTCAGACCTCCTCAGTTCTAAGGCTTTTCTACCTCTCTTCCTTCCAATATTCTCAAGAGAAAAACATACGCAGAACAGGTTTGCTCCTGCTCCTCTAAGTGGAAATAACCTGAATACCCGAGTGCACAGCAGCGGCCAGCAAACCAGCAGAAACAAAGAAAACAGGAAACACGGGGAAGCCTGGGATGCTTATTTCATACCCTAAAATGCTGCTGGTTGTTCAAGCAGGAAATAAAGTGATAACTAAAATATTAACGAGCAGGCTTGACCTGCTGCCTTACCAGAAAAATCCTTTACGTTCGGTTCTAGGTTTTACTGAGTAAGTGAAGGTGTCACTGACCCGTAACTGGATTAACAGCAACACTGATGCATTTTGTCAAGCTGCTCATCAACCACCGATGAGGTTTCAGCCGCTTTAACCCTTCCCACTGCTCAAAGCAGAATGCTCCATGCAGGACTTCTGACCTTGGCAGGATCTCCGAGAAAATCACATTAACTGGGATGGTTTGGATGTTGAGACCAGCAGCATTTCAACGTAACTGCATGCTAAATACCTGCAGGTAAGTTGCATACTGGCTCCAGCATCCACACATCACAGAGCAGAAGTCACTCAAAGGTTTGCATGAAAATACAGCTCTTGCAAGGGCTCGTCCAAGCTGCTCCGGTCTCGCGGATGCACAGTACTGACAGCAGGAAGGATTCCTCTCCTGCGATCTCCGAGTTGCTACTGCCAGCACTGAGCAGAACAAAAAGGAGGAAAGAGCTCGTCCAGAAAAATGGGGAGAAAAATCTGCAACTGCAATTGATTTTGACTGAAAACACACAAGCATGAGTTCAACATCCCTGGTCTTGATAAAACAGACAGGATACTTAAAACAGCGTGATCTTCTCTTTTTTGGTGATTGTTCACTAGCAGCAAAGAGTGACACTAATTCTCTACCTCACTGGTTCAATACATTGAATTTTAAAACCTGATTACTCCATGTAGGGCTCAACGTGGCACCCCAGAACTCTCTCAGCTCACAGTCTGCATCCAGAACTGTTAAAATGTGAGCCCAAGAAACATCAAATCCCTGCCTGTGCAATGTGTACTCCGTTCTCCCGAGTACACAAATTACGATGCCATCTTCAATTATGCACTTGAACTATTTTTAACCACAGGACTTTTAGCCCATGCAGCGTTTCACTGCCCCGTTTTCTGCAGAAGTTAAAGTAGCGCAGCAGGGAATTTCAACAAAGACCATCCATTACCAAGACAGCTGAACCTTCTCCAGAATTACCATTTCCTTTCCTAAAACAAAACTAATACTTACACCACATCCCCTCTCACATTCAAGCTGGGTGTGCATTTTCTGCAGGCTGAATTTGAAATGTCTGAAGGTACATCAGAATAATTTCACGTAAGCAGGTACTGATGCAACAGATATGCGTTCCTTGAAATTTATAATGGAAATACCACCTGTCACAGAGACTGCTGTGAAGATGTGGAAAAAGAGAGAAGTAATTGTGTGTCCTACACTTACACAGGCTCTGTGTAAAGTTCAACGGGAAAATTAATGAGAAAGACTGCATGCCTGCTGGTGCTAAGGAGGTGAAAAAGTGGAGTTGTACTTGCAGAAAGTAGGGCAGAACTCAAGTTCAGGCTGCTCTTCTTTCTTTCTTCCTTCCTTTTTTTTTTGCATTTAACGCCGTTTGGCAGATTGTAAACACAGAAATACATTTTGAAGTTGTGTTTTCAATTCAAAAACCTCACTGGTAGGAGACTGATGTTTTATGAATGGAGTACGATCTATTGCATAAACCTGCGGGCATCTCCAAGTCCCACCTGAGCAAAAGCTAAGCCACTCAGGTTATTTTTTTTGCCCGTAACAACCTCACCGTCTGCTTCGCTTGGCAGAGCCAGCCCACCCAAGCACATCCAGCACATCCTACTGCACCTCCTGTTCACATGCAGATGGGAAAATCCAGAGACTATTTCTGTTTAAGATCCTTCAAATGAAACACTGTTGAGGACTCCTGTGTGATCAACCAGTCTCACATCAACGTATGACAAGCAAAGTTCATCTGGAATTGAACAAATACTTCGTATCTGAAAAGCCCTTACAAAACACCTCTACTCACCAGTCCCATTTCCTCAGCACCGGCGCTGCTCAGCTCTGCAGTAAAGGACTGAACCTGGACGGTCCTACAGCCTAGCAAGCTCCTCCCGACGCCTCTGCTCCTCAGCGCCACGCAACCGCACCGTCGGCACAAGAACGGTCCTGGCACTTCTGGCTGAGGAAACGCGGGAGATGAGCAGGCGCCGTGTGGAATTCAACACGTCCAAGTGTTTCGAGTTTGGCTTGCGTATCTGCTCTTCAGCTTTTGCTATTTGCTTGTCTAGAATCAACGGATTGCCCCCTCCACAAAAAAGATGATTACTGAGACCCAGTGGTTTTATAATGGGATCCGCTACAACCGCACCTTGGTTTAATGGCAATTCTCTATCAACTAATGCCTTCTAAGCATTATCATGTTCAACAGAGAAATGATCCAAACTCATGATATGCCAGCTTTATTATTTTCAAGATAAAATTTTATTATTTTACAGAGATCTACTTGGACACATTTCGTAACAGCATTCTTGGACTCTGAAGTGTGCTGTAAGTTCTTTGCTTTTTCATGGTACAGGGGGTAAAAGAAACCCCATACCTGGATTTAGTTACAGAGGAAAAATTTAAGAGTTCAGAATCTCTTATGCTTCCAGCATCTCTCAGTGTGACAGGACGAGAGGAAATGGCCTCAAGTTGTGCCAAGGGAGGGTTAGATTGGATATTAACAAAAATTTCTTCACTGAAAGAGTGGTCAAGCACTGGCAGGGGCTGCCCAGGGCAGTGGTGGAGTCCCCATCCCTGGAGGGGTTCAAGCAGCACCTGGACATGGCACTTGGGGACATGGTTTAGTGGCCATGGTGGGGTTGGGTTGGCGGTTGGACTTGGTGATCTTAAGAGGTCTCTTCCAACCTTAATGATTCTATGATTCAAATAGCATCCAGTTTTCTTTTGAAGCACAAATCATCTTTATTTTCAAATTCATTTCAGTTGCAAGAACCTATACCATGCTCCTCTTGGACATGGACCAATTTAAATTTAACCTTTACCTTCAGTGCTTGGAATCTCTCCACAGTAATGGCAGATTTTCAACAATATTCCAGTGCTTAGGTCTGTGGTGCTCATCTCCTCCCTCCTCCCACCCCAGCCCTTTAATCTTACTGAAGGAAATGAGAAAGAAAGTTGTCTTACCGATAACTCCAAGGTTAATGTCCCTTGCGAACCCCACCTAGCAAGTCCACATCATGACATGTCAGGTCAGCCTCAACCACGCTTCCCTGATAGTCAGGTAAAAGGAAGGAGTTAAAATACAAAATTGACACTTGCAGATTGCTGGAAATCAGAAAATGTGATGCAATATATTGCGAACTGTCTGAATTTCAGAGCTTCTGGTAACCTCCAAGTTGTTAAAACATTTCTTCAGAGGGATTCTCCTGTTCCAAAATTTCCAAAGTTCCTGATCAATAACAAAATATTGCAGATCCACCTTCACTCTTTTGTTTGAGTAAGAACAGAAGCTTAAGATTTCTCTTCCCTGCCCCCCCACTTTATGTATGTATTTTATCAACTGATCTATGCTCGACTTAGCCACTCTGGGTTTCAAAAGACATTTTAAGCCAATACACTACAACAGCTTCATTCAAATTCTAAGTTAACAGAAGCTCTAACTTCTTTTTTTCTTTTTTATGTAGGAAAAAAACAGGAAACAACTCAGTACACTCTTTCTATAAGGCTCTGATCTACTGAAGGACAGAATTAAATCCAGCAAACCCTCCCCATGTGAGCAATCCCTGACCACACCAATGCTGCAACCAGGCCCCGCATGATCAGGGATTCTTCAAGACAGCCTCCTCGCTGTTCTGGGTGTGGGCCACCCTCATTTCAGGATAATAATTAAGCCTGCCTGAAAATCCATATATCTGCATTAGGGTCTAGGTGCCAAACACGTTTTATGAACCAGTTGAAGACTTTTTGCTCAAGACTTCCCATTTATTTTTCTGCTAGCCTTATAAGAAGAGTGCCTACTGGTTTCAGTTGGGTTTTTTTTTTGGGGTAGTTCAAAATACAGAAATGGGCTTCATGTCCAAATGCAGAGGGGACAAAAAGGGGTCAGGTTTGTATACAGTCACCAAAATCATGCGGTGAGCAGCTACCTAAGAGTTGATTCTGAAAAAGCTGAAGCAATGCAGTTGTCAATCTTTAATGATTAGACTACAGAAGCTGAGTCCTGAAAATAAACAATTCCTACAAAAAATTGAACCTTCAATGCTCTGAAAAAAATGCAGACTACATTTAATGAATTAGTAGAATTGAAAGCCGATTTTAGTAAACTGATTTTGTTAATAATGTGAAAGTAAGTCTATAACACAATCGCTGTAAAAATATTTGCTCAAGTTTTGGAATTGCTAGGAATCTGGCAACCTACTTCTTATTTTGAAGTCAAACACCTTATCAATACAGACATTTAAGCAACTGCTATAAATGAGTGATCAAATGATTATTAAAATCCCATTTCATGCCTCCTCCTCCAACGCCAGCAGGACACTCACAAAAGCTGAGTACTGGTCTGCAAACTGAAATCTGTACGAGGACTTTTGCTAAGTTCTACTGAAGAAATGGTCAAAACAGATGCACGAGAGTAAATTTAAATTTATTTTTTCTTTTGACTACGTATCAAAATTGTGCTGAGAAGATTGTGCAAAATTCTTCCTTTGAGTATCTGTATCAAGCATGGTCGATTTTTCCACTGGGCTACAGTATCTTTGTTCAGGTTGGCTGTTGTTTGGTTTTTTTCCAATAATTTTTAAAGTTCTTCAAGTCCAGTACATACCAC
Source organism: Mesitornis unicolor (assembly GCF_000695765.1). Taxonomy (NCBI): domain Eukaryota; kingdom Metazoa; phylum Chordata; class Aves; order Mesitornithiformes; family Mesitornithidae; genus Mesitornis; species Mesitornis unicolor. The sequence goes on along the minus strand of NW_010174236.1, from coordinate 9,255 downwards.
TACTCGAGTCATATGCGCTAAATTTATGGATTCGGTATAGCACTGCTGCAAATTTAGATAATGAATCTGAGTATCCGTAAATCATCAAACAACTTGGTATATCTTGTAAATAAAAACTTTACTGACTTTCATTTTCAGTTGTAAAAATATATAGCTCACTTTGCATATTCAATAAAATTATTAGGATAAATGGTGATTTGGGCAGAAATAAATACAGGATGGCAGCTGCACAATTCTGGAGGAAGACAATTCCAGCATTTCTGTCCCTTGGTTGTTCTGTGAATGTCACACCTGAGCCTTTTGCCTCCTCCCCGCTCCCCATGGCCACTGGCTCCTCTCCCTGCGCTGGCACCTGAACACGCAGTGGTGGCCACTGTGGCTCTGCCGGCACAGAAAGAACTCGCCCAGATCTCCTCTGCAGTGGTTACTGAGCTGCAAACGCTGACTGGGAATAAAGGGTTCTGCTCAAAACCCCAAAAGCCACGTTACTGCTATTAAGTCATACTGATCAGATAGCAAATCTTTCTATTAAAACTAAATTACAAGCCAGATCCTTGCCATAAGCAAAAGCCTGAAACATAAACCCAGGAGATACCCCTCTGACTTCACTCCTCAAGTAAGAGCACAGAGAGGACAGGATTCGGCCCCACTCACTTAAGAAGTAAAAATAAAATTTTTTAAAAAAAGGAAGAAAAAGGGCTCTAACACACTAAATACAGATTATGAAAACCAATTTAAATTCTTTATGACCAATTCTGTTATTTGAAAGGAAGAACCTGACACAGGGGCAAACCCATTTTTGAGAACCGGATACACATCCTCACCTCAATTCAGGTCAAAACTGAGCCCATGCAGCCATCCCCAGCCCCATGGCCTGGCTCAGCTCTGACCACAGCCTGACAGCACACACCCAGACACCAACAGCAGCAGGAGACCAAGGGAGGAGTCTGAGCACTGGCGTTTCACTGCCTCGACAGCCTGCGTTTGGAATGCTGGACATCGAGCATGAGCAATGGTCTGATTTGGATATTTAGAGGTCCGGCAATAGTTTTCTTTAGAGAAAGTTTCAATCCGTTTGTTTCTCTCTTTTCTTGAGAAGCAAATGTTCTTCATTGGGGTACAGAATGGCTCAGAAGCAACGGAAGAGCAATGTCATGACTTGCCAGTTAAAATTGACATCGGGAATGTCCAAGACAAGGGTCAAAGCAACACGTAATAGCCCATAATGTAGCTAGGAATGCCCCCAAAAGATATTATGTCTTTTTTTCAAACAGCCTCTATTACAAGGCATGAGAATTCTAAGGCAAATTGTTCATCATGGCAGAACATCAAATTAAAACGTCAAGACAGAAATAAGCAGAATATGGAGAATGTGTCTGTGTTATCTGTAGCAATTTCGTTACTGTGCCACAGCACCTAATTTATCATTCTCATTCCTAGTCCAATATTATCTTAAATTAAACTAAGATGCTCGAGATCAAAGACCATTTCCCTATGTATTTGTACGCTGAATAATACAATAAAGCTGTATGCCAACAGAATAGCCTCTAGAGGGACTCCACAGTACCTAATAAAAAGGAACAAAATTAACACCATTGTAGGCTCTGCTTCCTTCTCCACATCACATTAGAAGATTATATATAAATTAGATCTCTGTGAATGTTTGGATACATTTCAACACTTTTTAAAAGAAAAAAGGAGTTTCAAAATTCGATGCTGGTACATTACTGAACAGCAATTAAACAAAGAGCGCCCGTTGGGCTGTCTGTAATTTCTCCTAGTTTTCAGGCTGATGTTCACAGTGCCACATGTTGGAAAGCACAAGAAATTTTGCATTAATTTGATCACTCACATAGGCAGTTATACTTTGAAAACAATGTTTTTTCACAAGGATTACCAATGAAATAATGTTTTAGGACACAATTGAATTTGAAATAGGTAATGTTTTGAATAGATTTTTGAGTTTTATTGAAATCTTACATGAACAAGAAATTGGAAATACAATCACATCAAGGAACAAATTGCCACGGCTTTGACGTTTTAAGCCAAACAAATTTTGTAGGGCAGATTTTCAAAAAGGTGTGAAGTTATAACAATTTAAAAACACAGTTAACCTACTTCTAGGAATGCAAAACATACAATCATGTTATTTTCAATACAAGAAAACTTAATTTGTTGTAATTTCTTAGAACTACTAAGACAAAGCACTAGCTTTTACTTTTATGTACAGCATACTTCTATGTAGTCTATCCCAAATCCAAAAAAAAAAAAAACCAACAAAAAAAACCTGTCCAAAACCAGAGGTTCTGCAAAATCATGATTGAACAGTGTTTTTTTTCTGCTTTTAAACTGCTAAAATGAAGCCTAAAATGATAAAAGCATTGAAACCCCATATGGAGTTCAGGAATTCTGCAAGCCCAGTAATGTCCAAGTGCGTTTATGAAAAAAAAAGAAAACTAAGAGACTCGAGTATATACACAATAGTGATTCTTCAGCCCAATACAAATGGCAGCCAATCGCTACTGAAGGATGAAACAGTAAGCCAATTTTGTTTTGAAGGATGTACAGCTATAGCCAATTCTAGGTTTCCAATATTCTCAATCCCTCCTCACTTGTCTACTTCCACTGTTGCCCATAAGTATCCTGATAAAATTCCTGGTTGTCATTATTGTAACCATAGTTACCGGCATAGTCACCACCTTGCTGGAGCGGCTGCTGGGCGATGGGTTGGGAGCCCCAGTTCTGCTGGTTGTTGGTCTGGCGGCGCTTGGAATCAGGTTGGTTGTACCCATCTGCCTTTCTCTTGCCTCCTACGTTGCCCCCACGGTTGCCCCTGGCTCCGCGAGCACCACGTCCTCTCTGCTGCTGCGCGGGACCCCCTCTCCCACCCCTGGCTCCTCTCGGCGGTCCCATGGGTGCCCCCCTCTGCGAATAGCCAGCTCTACCTCTTGGTGGTGGAGCTCCCCGCCCCCTAGGTGGTGGAGGGGCACCTCTCCCACCCCTTCCTCCTCCTCCTCTTCCTCTTATAGCATAGCCATCATCATAGCCGTAATAGGGATCTTCATAGCCACCACGGTAGTCATGATAGTCATAACCATAATAATCATCGTAATAATCTTCATAGCCATAGTAATCTGGGGGATAGCCATATCCACCTCTCCCTCCACGGCCTCTGCCTCTAATAGGAGGTGGCATGCGAGGCGGAGGGTAGTAATAATAGTCTTCATACCTAGTAAGAAAAAGAAACATGTAATTATTTCTCTTCAAAAGTCTCCCAGAGTAAGTACAATTTTCCCCTTGCTGATTAACAATACACGACACGGAGAAAACAAAAGGCATTCGAGTTCTTCTAAACTAGCTCGTATTTCACAGCAGAACACCTTCTGCAGCGTTAGGTACACAGGGATGAACACTCACGCGGTGCTTCTGGAGGCCTGTCTGGCAGCCTGACGCTCTTTCCTTTTCTTATCCGGTGGCTTTGCTAACACTATTTCAATTTCTTCCCCTTCTATCTCTTTCCCATTCATTTCATTCATAGCCTGTACAAAAATTAGAAGAGAAACATCTAAAAATTTGTTTCCATTCAAGAGGAGACTAAAACTTACTGAAAGAAAGCAGATGGTTGGGTTGTTCCAGGCTGAACAATGCCATGTGCTTTGTTTCTGTGCTACTTTAACCGAACATTCCAAGTCCACTTTATTCACCAGTTACAGTGAAGCAGTCTTTACATCTTTAAGTAAAAGAATGGGATTAAAACATATGGAGCATTATTTTTAAAAAACCAGACATAACACCATCAGGTTGTATGTTCCTACAGCTCCTCAAAACGTTTCAGAAATGCACTGACCCAAGTTCTCACTACTGACACCAACACTCACTGCACCTATGAACACGAACGCAAGAGAAAAAGTATTTTTGTATTTGGGCTTCCTAGCTAGTTGCATGTGATACATGTATATCTCCAAGGAAATCTAGTATTTCTGAGGACACACACTTATAGGGAAAAATAAAATTAATGAAACTAGGTGATCTCAACAAGTGAGGCAAGAATCCTCCAGAAAAGTAGTATGTAATTTGTGATCATCAACTGCATGCACAAAGAGAACTTAATATACATTAACAAAGTACGACTGGGACTATACCCCTCCAGTTCTTTACCTGGAGTTACCTGCTTTACATTAAACATTTCTGGGTATTAATATCTGCATTAAATACTTCATGTGCCTGTACAGACACATACCTCAAAAACCTTTGAAATAAATGGCCATGATCTCAAAGAAGTCACAAAAGTAAGTGGACACTGGAATCAATGGAGCCATACATCAACACCATAATGCTTTCATTTAAAAACAACCACCACACCCATATACAAAAAGGTGTCTCAAAATTCACAAACCAATTTCTGGCCATCATTCAGTCACATGGGGCAGAGGCATCCCAGCTCGCTGCAGAGATCAGCGCTAAGGATGCTCTGCTGTGCCGTATCTGATCGACCTCTCTCATCTGCTACAAGTTTTCATTGCTCAGATCTAAGAGCATTCAGAAGTAAGGGAATGGACTGGAGAGTGCTTAAAGACACATGACAAGAAAACATGGCAGCAGGTGTTGCTGACTTACCCTTT
>NW_010174236.1:3212-4602 GCF_000695765.1 Mesitornis unicolor | reverse complement strand
TCTTTCCCTCTCCTGGACATGGTCTAAACCTTCCCCAAACTGGCTTTGATTTCACTAAATACCAGTGCCATTCATCCTAAAGCCAAACTCAGGAGTACTCTAAACCCTATTTTGGTGGGTAGGAAAACTGAAGTGATTAAATCGTCACAAAATTATTAATAAGGATGAGTAAAGAACCTTTGAGCTACAGGTAGATACTTGCTCAAGACTCCCAGGTACAACACTCTTCTCTCCTTCCCTCTGTAAACTATGAACTTAAAAACAGCAATTTCTATAGAATTCAACCCACTGAAGTACAAACAACAGAGATTAATGAGCTTCTCAACTGCTCTTAGATACAAAGGAAGAAGCCTGTGAAGCATACAATAATGATCTCCAATGTTTAAGAAGTCATTTAGAAGGAACCTTCAAGGGAAAACGTAGAGTTAAAGATAGGTAAGGGAGATAAGGAAGTTGCTAGTGCCACTCTTCTCCCATTCACAAGGCATTTTTTTAATTACTCTGCAATTTCTGTTCAATACTTCTGTTACTCCAAAACTACACACACCCTTTAGATAGGAGTCTTTGAGGGACAACTGATACCTTCTGTCAGAGCTTCCTCAGAAAAACTGTCTAGGTTGAGCTTTTTTATTTCCTCTTCTCTAGACTCTCCTGCATTGGTCTCTATCTCTTTTCCAGTCTACTTGTTAACTTGCTACAGCTTTGTCCTTTGCAAGTTTCACATCCTCCTAGCTACTGAAATCATAGGAACAAAATTATTAGTGTTAAAATTCTTACAATGGGAACCTTATTAAATGGGCTCTACAAACTGTCTTATCAAGATATTTACTGTAATGAAATTTACTACAACCATCTGTACAAAATAAACTGCTCACATCGAGGTAGTTAGGAAGGAGTAATCAACCTACCTTCACTGCTGCACCTCTGTCCTCAAAATGAACAAATGCATAATCCTTCAACTTCTTTACTCTTTCCAACTTCCCAAATTCAGAAAAGGATTTCTCAAGAATCTCTTCAGTCACAGTAGTGGCCAAGTTTCTTACAAATAAAACTTTCACCTGGTGAAAAAAAAGAAAATTAAAGCTGTAATCTTTACAAGTCTAAACCTCAAGGGAAGCTAACATCAACTGCTAAGATGTTATTCCCTTCTTCTCTGCATTAAGAAATTTGGGGTAACCTTATAAATTCTGTACCTGTTTCAAAAAAAGAAAAAAAAAAGGCACCTTGCAGTTACCTGTATGGAGTTTCTACAACTTCTCTCCTTCCACAGTTCCCTTCCATGACCAGAATAATATCCAACTTGGATTTCTGCTTCTGGGATGCTACAAATCCCAGTAAAACTTCAGTAACAGACCTCAAGAGCAGCAAAGAGTTATCCCAGAACACAGGG
>NW_010174236.1:0-3181 GCF_000695765.1 Mesitornis unicolor | reverse complement strand
TCCCTACACTGAATTTCACCTTTGTCTCACTCTGGAAAACATGTTTACAAAATACCCACCTAGCACTTGTTAGCAGCAGCAGATAATGAACAGACCAATGTGGCGATCCGCGAGGACACGGGTGTACAGGACTAGTTGAAACGTGAACAGTAATTACAACAGCACGTTCCTGATGGCTTACGATGGCAGCTCATTTGCAGCGCTTGGACCATGCCAGTTTGCATGGCTATGAAAATGCCCTCTCACTGCTTTCTGTGCCTCACAGCTAGCACTGCTCAGCTGGAACAAACCGCTGTCACTGTCATAAAGCAATTCCTCCCAAAGCACAAGAGCAACCATTCCAGTTTGTACTTGCCTTTGCCATGACCTCTGGATCAGGTTCCTCTACCGGATCAGCCCATTCCACCGTCACGACGTTTCCCCACACTTTTACTTTCCCACTCATCAAGCGGCGGCGAGCTTGTGCTGCTGACTTGTGGTCCTCGTACTCCAAGAAGCAGAACCCTCGATTCTTCTTTTTATCATCAGGTTGATGATATAAAATTACGTCCACCAAACCCTCTGAAAAACAGGTCTTTAGTATTAAGCTTCAAAAGGAAAGAAAACAAAAAAAAAATCTAGAGTCTACTCTAAAATGCCTTCACTTGCTTCTTGTAGTACACAGCCTTTGAATTTAACACCTGAAAGGGGGATGGAGCAGAAGAAAAGCAAAACAAATACCAGGTATCCATCCAATTTTACCCAGAAACAGGTCACCTAGCAGGTGAAATTCCCCAGAACAAACTTACCTCACAATTAGGCCCTGCAAAACATCAACAGTTCACACAGTGGAAGTCTTCTGTATTTTGTTTTATCATTTTTACATTTTTGAAATGCAGTCAGCATTAAGACGAGGCACCTCCCCTGCCTCCACAGGAAGCTGGAAAGAATTTCTTCCACAACTCTCCAAAAAGAGGAGAGAACTAAATGAATATTCACCTTTTGTTTCCATCACTTCCCTGAAGTACTTATAAAAAGCAATCCTAGAAAGGAAGCAGTAGATTAAAACTCTCCTACAGGAACAAGAGCAGCGATCAAGACCTCAATCCCTTATTTAAGCCAGAAGCACTCTTCCAGTGATGAGCTGACTTCTCTTCCTGCTGCTGCATAAACTGGGGAACAATACTGAAGAAGTAGCACACAAATTAATCTCTAACTATTTCTACAGTAATACTCCCTCTAAAATGAGTTAGTATTCCCTCCTCCCCATCATTCCTCAATACATGTCTTAAAGTCTTCCCCAGAAACTTCTCAGTTGTGAAAGCAGAATCTACTGCAGATCCAGCTGAAGACAGAGCCTTCAACAGGAACCAAGAAGAGGTACAGAATTAGGACCTTCACCTTGTTTTCTGCATTCATTTGTGCTGTTTCCACCTCAAACTGTAAACGTACAATATCACTCATTTTACGATCAGTAACAAACACTGGTCCCTTTACGCTCCACCATAAAATATATTTGATATAGAAGATTTCTACCAGAAACAAACTTGAAATCCAACTTGCAGATAATTTAAAAGATAGCCGAACACATCTGTCAAATAAAGACATCTACAAAACAGAGAGACTGAATAGTATTTTGGGCATCAATGTGAAAAACTCGTTAAGAGGGTCTTACCTGTGACTTTACTGAACTCTTCCAATATATTTTCTTTAGTCTTATTCTTTGGAATTGACCCAACAAATAACCTGTTGTTTGCCACGGAGATGCACACTCCAAGGTGCTTCCCAGGACGGATTTCATAGTTGTCACACTGAGAAAATAAAAAGGCATTAATTTGCTTCATCCACAATAAGATGGATAAAAAGATCGCCGAAATCACAAAATCTGCTGTTTTCTTATATACAGAGCACACTGAATTCATACTGCAAGAAAATTACTAGAACTGCAGGATTTGGTTCAGCATTCACTTGGAAGAACATTGCTGAGCTTGGGTTTTCCATAGAAACTTTTTAAGTTCCACTGAATGGAAAGTCACAAAAACCCTGACGAACAAGGGCCAACATGGAACGAAAAACTGCAAAGGGTGAACTCATTCACCTACTGCATATTTCAGATTTGAAAGATCGTTTCAGACAACTGGTGACTGCTTCCTGTGGTGGGACCCAACATCAGTCATTCATTGCTGCTGTTATTAATAAGCAAATACATAGCACTATACATGCTATGAGTTCACAGAATCATTAAGGTTGGAAGAGACCTCTAAGCTCATCCAGTCCAACCATCAACCCAACCCCACCATGGCCACTAAACCATGTGCCCAAGTGCCACATCCAGGCATTTCTTGAACCCCTCCAGGGATGGGGACTCCACGACTGTCCTGGGCAGCCCCTGCCAGTGCTTGACCACTCCTTTAGTAGAGAAATTTTTCCTCATATCCAATCTAATCCTCGCCTGGCACAACTTGAGGCCATTTCCTCTTGTCCTGTCACTGGTTACATGGGAAAGGAGACTGACCCCCCCCCTCAATACCCCCTCCTTTCAGGAGCAGTAGAGGGGTTAAAGTCTCCCCTCAGTCTCCTCCAAACTCAACAAGCCCAGCTCCCTCAGCTGCTCCCCATCATTCGGGTGCTCCAGACCCCTCCCCAGCTCCATTGCCCTTCTCTGGCCACGCTCCAGCCCTTCAGTGTCCTAAGAGTGAGGGGCCTGAACCTGTACACAGGATTCAAGGGGTGGCCTCACCAGTGCCCAGCACAGGGGCACAATCACTTCCCTGCTGCTGCTGGCCACACCAGTGCTGGTACAAGACAGGATGGTGTTGGCCTTCTCGGCCACCTGGGCACTGCTGGCTCATGTTCAGCCACTGTCCACCAACGTCCCCAGGGCCTTTCCAGCCACTCCTCCCCATGCCTGTAGCGTCCATGGGGTTGTTGTGACCCAAGGGCAGGACCCGGCACTTGGCCTTGTTGAACCTCACACATTTGCCCTCAGCCATCGATCCAGCCTGGCCAGGTCCCTCTGCAGAGCCTTCCTACCCTCAGGCAGATCAAATTAGTGTCATCTGCAAACTGACTGAGGGTGTACTCGATTTTCTCATCCACATCATTGATAAAGATGTTAAACAGAACTGGCCCCAAAACTAAGTCCTGGTGAACACCACTTGTGACTGCTGTCAAAGGCAGCATTAAGTACCTCAGCCTTTTC
>NW_010174235.1:0-4011 GCF_000695765.1 Mesitornis unicolor | reverse complement strand
AATGAGTTCTGTTGAGCTCAAACCAGGACAGACAAACAGAGAGGATCCCACAGGAACACGTCCAGGGATTTTAATGTGTATGGTCCTATGGGATATTGATCCTTGATAAATATCCTCAGGTCTAGAGCTCTTCAGAGCTTATCCAAGTCTCTTGAAGGGTTGCTTGGACCAACTTGTCCTGAAGGTTGGGCAAAATGCCCTTAAACCAGGGTGCTTTGGTGAGGAGAAGCTGGGCTGATGACTGGAGCATCATTTGCATGGCTGCATGGTCCTGTGGTGCCCAACTCATTGAGATCTGGTGGCTCTGCATTACTTCACGTGTCTCCAAAATCCCAAAGACTTCCCAAAACGAAGGGGTCGAAAGACGAACTTTAAGGTAGCTTTAAAGCAAATAGCAAAGCATTCAAATAGGGTGGATTTAGGTCTGTTGGCTGGGAAGAAGGCTGACCTCTGATTAACCCAGGAGTGCTGGTTAACTCAGATCCGGGTAAGCCCAGTTATCTTGTAATTACATGGTTTCTTGTCTGCTTTCAGCACTTTGAAAATTAATTGAAGCTAAAATGCCCAGTCCCATAAATCCTTTAAACCAGGGTGTGCACGCTTCCCTAGGTACGGCTTCCCTTTGTGTAGTCACCTTGGCATGTTCGGCTTGGATTTTTACGTTACAAACTTGGATTTATAAAGCTGTTTTCTGCTTACTTTTGCATGCATGTACGTACACAAAGAATCAGATGTGTGGCACGGGGAATTTGGCAGCCGAAAATCCATCCTCAGCGAAAGGAATCCAAACGTGCCAGCTGCATCCTGCACCAGATCCCCCGAAACCTTCCAAAAACCCTCGCAAAAGTTAAAACATAGGGGTTTTTTCCCCCCCCTTAGGCTCAAATTTAAGCGAAACAATAGACTTTGCAATTATATTCTTTCCTCTTATTTAATCTACGGGCAACCTGAATTCTTGTAAGGCTTCTCTTAAGTGGTGAATGTGCAAGGAAACGTTGATTGCCCTGTTCCTTAACCCCTGGGAGCAGACCCCCCTGCCCTAGAGGAGCCCAACTCTCCTATGCAATGTCTTTTAGGGTCCCCATGCAAAGGCCGTTTCAGTTGAGGGTGCGTGGAGAAGCGTTGGGAGCTCGTGCCCGTAATTCGGAGCCACGTGAGCGCCGTTGAGTGCTGTTCATGGAGTCATTGGGTTGGAAAAGACCTTCAGCATCATCCAGTCCAACCATTACCCTAAAATTGCCAAATCCACCACTAAACCATGTTCCTCAGCACCTCATCTCCCCATCTTTTGAATCCCTCCGTGGGTGGTGACTCCCTTTCCAATGCCCAAAACGCCTTTTGGTGCAGAAAAGTGTGGTTGAAGTGGCTGCAATTAAGGACGTGTCGTTTTGTGACCGTCATTGGGGTGCCACTACATGGAGATTTGCTCTCCCTGGATCCTGCAGCCTAAATTAGATGTAAGAGCAAGAAAAAGCAAAAAAAAGGTGGAGATCCTCATGGATTTCTCATGATCAATGTGGTCTTCCTTCACGGTGCTTCGTGGATGGCAATAAATAAGGAGAGCCTGATGGGTTAATGAAAAAAAAACAAGTTAATGGTAATTTCTCCAGCTTTCACCATCCATCTTTTTCTTCTCTCTGTTTTTCAACTGTAACGTCTCAGTATTGAAAGTGGAAATTTAATGCACGATTTAGCTCTTGGAAAGAACGTACAAGGAGCTGAAGTTTCATGCTCCGCTTCTGTCGGTCACTGGGTAATCCGCTCTGCTTGGAAACAAAAATACCTCCCGAATTGGGCGGTGGTGGCTCACAGAGTGGAAATGGAGTGGGTGGCTTGGGTTTTTCTCCTTGTTTTGAGCTCAGTCTGCTCAACATCTGGGCCTGAAGTCATGGCTGAGCTGGGTTTCCAACGCGGCGTACGTCACGGTGACACGCGGGCCCTTCCTTCGGCGTCTCGGCGAGCCGAAATCTGCGTAAGCGGGGAATTCGGATCATCCGTGTGTGTGTGTGTGTGTGAAGGGTGAGGAGCCCTTGGCGTCGGGGCTCCGCTGTGAGGATGAGTGCAGCTTTCTGCGCTCCGAATCTCGAGATCTTTTCCCTTTTATTTAGAATTATAATTATAAAATTATACAACGAAGATGAAGCGATTCGGTTCGCTCTCTTTAAGCCTTCCTCCTGCCGTAGTTGGCAGATGCTTTGCCCTGATAAATCAGCAGAAAGAAGCGTGGTTCTAGCTCTTCATCTGCTAGGGGGGGAAAAATAATAATAATAATAACAAAAAAATCTGTATTTAATCAACTTTTTGTTTCCAAAATGGCAGCTGCTTTGTATTTAATGGAAAAATCGGGCTCTTCCCAATGGAAAGAATGTTATTCCCAAAGCGAATACAAAAGCAAATAAAAGCCACAAAAGAGGAGGATGAAAAATATGCCATTTATTATTATCTTTCTTCTCGTTCGTTCCAGTTGCGGAGCCGATCACGGTCGGGCCACGGCTCTGCTTTGTGTGGAGCCGCTCGGAAAATCTCAGCCCATGGATGTGGGGATGGGGATTGAGCCTTGCTCCGTGTTGGGAGGCACAGAGAAAAAATGAGGGCTGCTTCTTGTGTACGTGCAGAGTTAAACGCAGGTTATTTAAGGCTTTAATTGCTTTGCTCTGCTGTTGGAGCACCGCGTTTTGCCCTGGTGCGGGGTCTTGGTGTGTTTTTTGGGAGACCCAAGTGATGGCAATGGGAGGAGAAGAGCATTGAGGAGCACCAAGGCCCTGCCTTGTCCAAGCCCGCCCAGCAGCTCCAGGGGTCACGTCTTCTCCCAAGGGTTGCAGTGAATCTACAGCACCGTCCTTTCTTTATCCGCTGCTCGTGTTCGCTTGAAAATGCGTTTAAATGGGAAAAAAAATAACAGTTTAGGGCTGGGGGAGGATGCCAATGGCCACTGTGGCAAGTTGAACGCCCCAGATTAATAGGGATTAGTTTTTAGTAGCCAGGTTTTAGGTGAGGGTTTGGTTTAGGGGTCCATCCTGAGTCAGGGGTGTTGAGTCACACTGTGGAGATACCTTTTAGGGGAAGGGGAAGCGGCTTGAGCTGTCGTGATGTGCTCCTGTCCATGGATTTGGGATTTTGTGTGGGCTTTGGTAGCTGACCCCTGTAATCCCTGCCTTGCTGTGCCGTTCCTCAGCACAAGGAGGTGACGTGAAGCATTTAGATGGGAGTTTTAAATGTTTTATTGTTCCAAAATGGGTCATTTAAAGAAAGGAGAAGGCAGCAGATTGGGAACGGGAGTTTGATGCCATGAGCTGAGCCTCCAGCCTGGTGGTGGAGTTGACATCCAATGGTTATGTGATTTATGAGAGCGTCTGCAGTTAAACCAAGCGGCCAACAAGGATAAAGCACATAATTCCTGGTGTTTCTCAAAGCATAATGTGTTGTACAGCTAACCCGGACTGTCCTGTCGCTGCTTTCCCACCCGTGTCCGTGTGAAGGCCCTTGCACAGATCTCTGAGCATCCTGGCAGCAGCGGGGTGCTCATTTCGGGCACGCCAGGCTCTGCACGCAACCGTTTCCATGCTATGAACCGTTAAAAAAGCTGTTAATGAAAAATATCCCGCCATGCGTTTGGATGGCGTGCAAGGAAAAAGACGCAGGTCTTGGAATCCTCCGTTTCCTCGGCGTTTTTTTGCATATGTAACAAAAAAAAAAACCCCAAACCATAGCGGCTTTCCCAGCTTTGCTGGAAATTACTGAGCTTCTACCAAAAATCCTCTGCCCGGTTGTGTTTATGTGTGCCTCTGTGAGACTTTAAAAGAACTGCCCTGTGCTCGGTTGTAGCAGCTGCGTCCCAAGGTTCCTCCCTTCGCCACCCCCTGCCCTTCCGTCTGTTTATTTATTTTCCTATTTAAGATAAAATAAATTTGATGTCATTTGTTGACTCAGACAGCACAAAGCAAGGGAAAAATCTTGTGTTCCTTTACATGCTTCTACATATCACAGAATCACAGAATGTGAGGGGTTGGA
>NW_010174234.1:0-7747 GCF_000695765.1 Mesitornis unicolor | reverse complement strand
TACAGATTGAATTTTTCTATTCCATCCCATTTCAGTAAGATTCAGAGGCTGTATATGTAAACCCCAGACTCGTAACTGATGTGGTTATGCTGTGTGGACTCAGTATACAGGTTGAATTCAACACATCTTGCTGATGATGAAGAGACTTTTTTTCTGAAAATGGTGTAGTCATTTTTGGTGTATTTTTACAATAATTCATGCTATAGGAAAAAACAAAGACCAACTTAATTACTTCTCTCCAGCTTTTTGTACTGTGCTGTCTTTGTGTGAAGGTAGAATAAATCTAGTTTTTAATCTTCCTCATATCACTGCATCTTCTGTTATAAAGCAAAACATTATTGCTGGTGAATGCTTGCAAAATGGTGTTGAGAGCTGAATGTAAAGAACAGGAAACACCTATTTTGGGACTCTAATTCTAAAGATATTGGCATAGACAAAATTTCTAGAATATGTTTTAAAGAATTAATATTGTTATTTCCCACTACTTTGTATCAGTTGAGTTATTTATACAGCTTACTTACAAATTAAATACTGACTGAGCAGCAATCACGTCCACAACAATTGGACAATCATGGCTGGAAAGATCATGTGTCTCCAGAAACATTGGTAGAACTATTCCACTTTCATAACTGAAAGGGCAGCCTGTGTGCAAGCAGGAAAAGGGAAATATGAGATGAAGGGTGTAGAAAGTGAGCGTAACAGATCTAAGAGTCCTGCTCATAGATCTTAACTTTTTGTTAGGTACAAAAAGTGCTGGGTGGGATACCAAGAGATATCAAGGTGGAGCAGCACACAGTGGGTGGCCCTGGGTCAGGACTTAGCAATGCAGAATTTGGTTCCTAGGGAAAAGCACAGAGTAAATCACGTCAGACTTCAGCAGAGCAGCAAAGCCAGTTTTGCATCATCAGAAGGGAGGAGACTGGCTGGGTCAACATGTTATAGTCACGAGAAAATTCTGACTGATTAAAGTAGGTATTTGTTTCAGCAGTAGAGCTAAAAGAACACTTTGATCGATCAAGGTAGTTAAAATGGGCTGATGATTATGTGGATAGAATAGGTATTTGTTTAAACTACAGAGTTAAAAAAAAGATTGCAAGATATATTTGTATAAGCACTTAGAGAAGGCATGTACCATGCTCAAAAGAAGAATTAGACAACAGCATGAGGGATAATAGCTGTGGTCAGACCACCATAAGAATAGGCTGTAACTTTTTTAATGTCAAAATTATAGAGGTAATCCAATGTCTTATATGGTGTGATAGTGGGGAACCAATCAAGGTGAGGGGCAGAGTAAAAGGTGATCATCTTATGCATGCTCATATGATTCTGCTTTGTTAAAAATGTATAAACAGGCTGTGAAAATGTATGGGCGTTGGAGCACAATTAGAGGAGCTACCCTCTGTGTTTCCCCAGTGCTGTGAATAAAGAAGTGCCTGCTTATCTGCAACCGCGTAGATAAGTTTTTCTCATCGTGATTGTGACTCTGTCAACAAGCAGGGGCTGGAGCGACTGTGCCTAAGGGTAAGACCATTTTTCTAATAGTCCCAGGCAAATTTCTTCTCCAGCCCACGCAGTTGCTGGAAGTTGCTCTCCTCCTGCTTTTGCTTGCCACTTTGTTCCTCCAACAGGTGCACTGCAACCTACCAACTCCTTGGACCTCTTGGATGGCTGCTGCGAGCGCTGGCTGGGAGGAAGCTGCTACCTCCATGTTTGCACTGGGAAAGGAAAGAGGCAGTGGTGGGCTGGCATGGGATGTGGTACCCATGCTACAGTAGAGAAGAAAGAAAAAGTAGGGCAATGGGTGGTTTTCACGTGTGTCTTGCATCCTGCACCCCTGCACCCTCCCTTGGCCATGAGACAAAGCCCTTGAGATTGTGGCGGCAATCATCAGGGCTGGGTTCTACAGTGCCGTACACACATACTCTTTAGGTGGCTGTTCCTCGCTCCTGCTCAGGTACTGTGAACATACAGGACTTCCTTGTAGTGAACAGAAAAGAGATTTTTTTTCTCCCCTTAAATTTAATTTTTTTGCAGGCTGCTGGACACAGATAGACCACGTCTTTCTCACAAATTTTTCAGCCTAGCACAACCCAGACTATGCTGCCAAGTGTCACAGTAAGTCCTAGGCTATGTTTGATGGAGGAAAGGCCTGAAATGAAAAAGGTTGTCTTAGGCAGTGTGTCTAATGACCTTCTCCAGCACTTGACCACAGCACTTGTCCCACAGAAGCTGTATGCTTGGCTCTGTGTCTCGCCCTGCCTTAAATGCATGAGAGGGCACCTTTCCTGGGGCATGACCTCAGGGGCAATGCTTACACCGTGTCAGGATGCTGAGAGTGAACCTGTTTTAATTGTCTCTTAGACTGATTCACTAATAATTTTGACAAGCTTTATCAATACCCAGAAAACAAGCCTTTTGCAAAGCTTTGCCTGGAACACATAATGAAGTTATTTTAAAAAGATATGTCACTGGATAACAGGTCTCATAATCATTTTATAAAATGTAGTTAAGCCAAGAGGTAATTTCAGCAGAAATTCTATGGGTTTGGAGTGGATAGTTGATTATTTATAAAGTATTTTTTCAGGGATTAACTCTGCATTAAATAAAAAAAAGTATGAGGATTAGAATATTGTATATTTGTTGCTGGTATTCCTGTACTGTAGTCTATCAACATAAAAGGAAATCAACATAAAAGGAAATACACTGTAAGGCAGTAAGATGTAAGTGCAGGAATTATAACGCATAAAGACCAGTTTTTAGATGATAAAGCCTGACCTTGCGGCATCCTTACCATGCAGATGATTTATAGCCAATAAAATTAAAATTCATTGGAACCAAACCTAAATACAGTTGCTCAAAATAAAGTAATTTTTTTCTCACTGTCATCTTTCTATTTAAACCTCTAAGCCCCAGTCAAAAGGCATTGACTTATGTTACATTCACTTGGCATTATTTTCTGTCTGTGTCCCCATCCTTAAAAAATTTTGTCACTGAGGTTGATAATATTTAAGTATAGTGCTTTTGTCTCTCCTAGATTGTGTGCATAATCTAAATTCTTCCTCTTAGCTCTCATTACTACCTTTCTTTCCTGTGGATTCCTCAATTCTCTCTCCAAAGGAAGAATGGTGATTTCTCCTATTTCAATAACACTGTATTAGCTTCACTGCCGTTTATTTGGGTTTCTTAACCGAGACAATTTCATCCTAAAATTCTGCATACTTTGAGCAGAAACTTGAAATACATACAAAGAACTACTGTGACTAGAGCAATTTTTAAACTACTCCATAGTTTAAGGAATTGGAAGAATCCTTGTAGCATTTTCCAAGTTTGTGGACTGTTCAGAATGTTCTCCCTGATTATTAGATTCTCATTGATGTAATAGCTGTAGTAGGAGACTGTTGCTGAGGCACTCTTCCCTAACGGAGCACTGTGACTGGGCAATCTTGTTTTCCTCCCCCTGAAGGAATTGCAGAAAGTATCCCCTGCTATCTACACTTAAGGCAAACTGACACTGGCTGTTCCACTTAAACATTTCCAGATTTGCTGGGGAAGGAGTGGGAGGGAGGGAGAGTACAATTTTTCCAAGCAATGGTGCATTTGTGCCATGGCTACTGCCACAGAGAATCAGAGGATGTCAGTGAGGGAAGTTTCCACCAGAGTTAAAGGCCACCTGGAATGACAAAATTATTTAAATGCCAACTGTTTGCTCCCTGAAGACCTTTGTGGTTAATTATGACAAGGGAGAATAGATGTAATCTAGAAAAAAAAATAATTGAAAAAACTATTGAAGTTAGTTGTGTTCCTTTTTTTCATTCCCTCTCTCCTTCTCCTAGAGGCACAATATGCATAGCAGATGCCATTTCTGGCAGAATTTACACCCGTTTACAGTATCAGAGAATTTGACCACACACCTTTTGTGAAAAACATAATTTTGATGCATTTTGCAGTGCAAATCCTACTACTGCACTTAAGGCTTACTGTTCTTAAGACTTGTGACAGCTCAGTTTCTATGAAAATCATAGTGTTATTGAAAACTATGAGACTCTCTTCTTTAGGTATGCCTTTGATCAACTTGTAAGCTTTCACAAGAAAATCACAAGTTAAGCAACTGGAGCCATGCACACAATATGAAGGTGATCCTTCCCTCTACTCAGCACTGGTAGGGCCACTTTTGGAGTACTGTTCCCAGTTCTGGGCACCCCACTACGAGAGAGAGATGGAGCTGCTGGTTGAAGTGCAGCCAAGGGCTGCATTAAGATGATGAAGAGACTGGAGCATCTTCCATAGGAGGAAAGGTGGAGAGAGCTCAGACTGTTCAGCTTGGAGTAAAGAAGGCTCTGGGTAGATCTCCTTAAGGTGCACAGGTATCTGAAGGGAGGGTGTGAAGACAGTGGAGCCAGCCTGTTTCCAGCAGTGCCCAGTGACAGGATCAGACAATGGGTACAAATGGAAACATGGGAAGGAGGTTACTTCTTAGCATCAGGAAAGACTTGTTTGCTGTAAGGCAGGCTGAGCACTGGCATAGGTTACCCAGAGAACTGCTGGAGTGTCCATTCTTGGAGATACTCAAAGTTGTCTGGATGTGGCAACATGCTCTATGTGAGCCTGCTTGAGCAGAACGTTTGACAATGCGACCTCCAGAGGTCCCTTCCAGCCTCAACCATCATGTGGTTCTGTGGTTCTTTGAACCTTTTCTTATTCATTCTTTGGCAATAACATCCTTCCCTTTCTGACATGGACTAGCGTCTTATTTTTGAGCTTGTATCTTGTAGTTGCTTGAAACAATCCATTGGCAGTGTTTTATCTTTAAAATATTCTTGTTCAGCAATCACAATGATACATTTTTTTAGCTTTGGTGTGTGATACAGGCTTTCAGAGAGAGATGGTTATTCTTGCTTCAATTTGCAAGCTCTTATTTGTTAAACTTAGAGAAGTTTTGTGAAAGAATAATGTCCACACAGGTTGAAGTCCAGAACTTGAGTAGTAGTCAATGTTGGCTACTGGTAAAATTGTCTTACATGTAGTTCTGGTAATTCTTCAGGATTCCTCCATAATCGAAGTTTTCAAAGTACCTTAAGCAAATACGATGTCCCTCCTTTCTAAAGATGTGGAAACTGATGCACACCCTTGTAGCCAGAAGCCAGGCTTGGTTTAGTTCAAAATAAGAGAAGGAATAATAAAGAAAAAAAGTTTAGATTGAACAATGTCAGCCTTGAAATGATAAAGATAACTGCTTTGAGTGAGGAGAAGACACTGTTTCTTATGGTTTGAATCTTCAAGAAACATCTGGTTATATTTTTGTTGGATTCATGGACCATCAGAAAACAGTGGTGTCATTTCAACCAATTATGCATGATCAGTTAAAAATGTTCAGGCATTCTCTCTTCACTGCAAGTTTTGCTACTTTGCAATTTTATGCCCTTCAGATGCACAGCATTGTGCTGTCAACTCTCAAAAGACTGGACCACGTCTCATATTGTAAGCTTAAGTGTATAGCATTTTCCTTCTCCACAGCATTTCTAAAGTACTGCTTTCCTACTTGAACAACTTGTCCTCAGAACAACTGAGGAACCAGGACTGGTTTCGGTAACATGCTAATAAAAAATGTTGTCATGTCAGCAGTAGCAGTGCAGGTCACTCGCAAGTGCTTGTTCTGGCTCTGTTGGAATTTGCTTTGCTTGTCACATTGCCCGCTTATGCTGTAGCTTATCAAAAGGCCTTTGATAATCACAAAGTTTTCTTTTATGAGATTGGAAGTCAGGTTATGATTACTGACGGGTACCTGAACACACAAGCAAGCACTTCCAAGAAGAACTTGGTAGGAGGTGGCTTGAAGAAAAAAAAATCCAGAAGCTGGGTTCCAGTAGGCCTTGATATTAAAGGGTCACACTCACTGTAATGGTATTTAACAACCATGATTAAAGCCCACATGCAGAACATTCTTTTACCATGCAGCATCCCACAGATAGAGGATACCTTTACAAATAAGCATTAGTACGTTTTTGTATTCCAAGGATACTGCACAGGAACAAGAGGCTTGAATAGTGGCTCCCTCACCATCAAGTTCACTCCTCCTTTCATAGGCACCTGTGTGATATATACCTTCTCCTGAACTGATCTGGCTCCATCTGTAAAATTTTCACTGTGGCTCAAGGGACTTGCACCCTCACAGCAAGGGATGGCTCACTCGAGCCGAGAACTCTCCTTCACACCATGTCCAGACCTATGGTGGCCACTCAAAATGTATGTTATGATCTGTACCAGCAATTGGAAGCTAACAGACCTCTAAGCTTCAGCATGGGAAACCGTTTCCTAGTGTTTTTCAGTGACAGTTACACATAACATACTAATAAGGTGAGGTCAGCTTATGCCACGTTGCCTAGTTATGTTGGCATTACCACGCTTTCATGAATGAAGGTACATTTGGATGTGTTTCCTCCAGCAGAGTGAACTATGCATTAAGAAGCTGTTGCATCCTTACCTATACCTGAAATATGAAGGAAAGATCAAGCATGAAATCTGGACCATTTTTTTGACAGAAATGTTGCAACTTAATTTCTAATTAGTGCTTAAATTTGTTACCACTTCACTGACTTGTCTAAAATACTATTTTGCTGCTTTCTTGAATATCTATTTTGAAATAGAGTTATGGAGCTCTTTGTGTCTAAGATACCTGGCTTATCCTATCATAAAATGTTCTACTACTGGCATTGTACATTTCTGCAGCTTAGCTTTTTACCCCACCATGGCATTTACAGTGATTCCCAAGAATGAAAGTGCATTGCAACACAAAAGAAGTACAACATTCTCAGGGCTTTAACTTGACCTGCACATTCATGTTGACTTATATGATGCAAGTTTCAAGTAATTAATGTACTTCTGACAACATGAACACTAGGGTCAGTGAAAGAATCCAGTGTAAGTATTTTGGTCATCACATATTCGCTGACTCTAGTGTATGTAGCTTCATTTTTCATTGTGTCAGGAAGGCTACAAATTGTTCTTGGTAGGTCAGAGAAGGAGGTGCAGCTGGACTATTAAAAACCAAACCAAACCAAACAACTCCCTGAGAAACAAGTAGGAGAAGGCATATGAATCCCTAACCTTCACATGAGCCTCAGATGAAGCATTGGAGGTTTTCCCAGACTGGAAATTCCTCATGGGAGAATTCCTTCTGCAGCCTTAACTTTCTTTGGCTGCCCTGCTTCAGTCTTACTCACAGTGTAGCTCTGGGCTTTTTGTTTTATCTCAAAAAATAAGAAAAAGGACAACAGACAAAAGCCGCAATAGTGAAAATTCTGGTTGGATTTTGGGATTTATTTTTCTGTACCATAAGGGTGGTCAAACACTGACAAAGGTTACCCAGTGAGGTTGTGGGCTCTCCATCCTTGGGGGTATTCATAACTCAACTGAACATGGCCTTCAGCAACGTGAGGTAAGTTTACCTTGATCTGAACAGAGATCTGACCAGGTCACCTCCAAAAATTCCTTCCAGCTTGAGTTATTCACTGATTCTCTGTGTCTCGTAGAGGCGACATACTGTCTTCCTGGCACAGAAAGGACACTAATGGGCACAGGGCATGAGGAAAAGAAACAACTTTTGATGGGATTTTGAGGATGAAATGTGTGAAAAATCAGAAGTGAAAGACAAGGAAAATAAATCTGGGTGAGATACATGATTACAAATAGAGATTTGTCCCTTCCACCAACCATATTCAGACATACTTGTTGAACTGTGGTTGCTCAG
>NW_010174233.1:728-2157 GCF_000695765.1 Mesitornis unicolor | reverse complement strand
ATTTTGGTAGTTCATCTCATAATAATCACAGCCAAGTTTCTGGGTAAATAAATTAGAGGAAACCCGTACCCACAAAAAAACCCAACCGACTAACTATGTACACATCATAGGTATTTTGCATCCTACAAAATACTAAAAATCAGAAAACTGACTTGCATCAAATAGTGGGTTTAATGCTCCTAAAACTTCAATCAAGACATTGCTACAGTGCTGTTGTGGATTATGTACCTGCTGTATATATCTGACTTCAAAGGATACCCATTATATATGTGTGCACACCTGTACCTGATGTACCTGTGTAGGCCAGACTAGAACTAGGGAATTAATACTTCACACATTATTTTCCAACAACAGTGCAACAAAACCTCTCACCTCGTTTAAATGTGATCAGGCAAGGTCGGTTTGTGCAGGTGCCTTCTGGGAAAATCAGTACCTTGGATTCAAAGAGAAAAAAGTAAATATATACACACACACTTCATAAAAGATTACAAGATTACACTTCAGCACCAGGTACATAAAGGCTGACTTTTTATGCAAGCTCTGTGACATGTTACACTGTTACACAAGAATATAATTACTGTTTCAAAAGGAAATGAACAAGTAAGTGAAGGACGCTCACAGTAGTATCAACCTGTTAATGTGATCCACCTTGATTTGGAAACAAATGCTTTAGAAAAGAGGAGTTCTGGGGAAAGGCCTTTAGCAGTTCAGAAATATGGTACAAAAAGCTTTAAGTGTTTCACTTGAAACGTTTACCGTTGGTAATGATACGAGAATTGCTCCTCTGCTGGCAGCTCCTTATTGAACTGCTGGGTGTATCAACATCAAAAGCCTGGGCTGACATGAAGTGTTTGAGCCTTTACAGGCACAGATGCGACCAACATGAGTCAAGACGCCAGCTGTGATAAGAAGGTCACAGCTTGAGGGGTAGCAGCAAAAGGCAGAAAGAGTACGTACACCTGTGATGCTGATCTCTGAAGACATTACACACCACTACACAGCCTCTGAACTGGAATGACTCAGCCACACCAAACACCCAAGTTTCTGATTTAGTGTCTGAAAGATACTGGACTTGATGCGCAGCAAGCTGAATCCAGCCCCCTACGGAATATAAGAGAGCTCTGTGTTTCTTATATCACTATAGGATCATAAGTAGTATTCCAAAAAAACCTCAGCACAAGAACTGGTCTGGACCAAGTGTGAGTGTTCAAGGTGTGCTCCCACTTCGATCCAAATGAACAGGTCAAGGCTACATGAAAGAGGACGTCATCAGGCCACATGCAAGAGACACAACCTGTCCCAGGGTACGACAGAGCCAGCCGCACATACTGATTTACAGTTAGTCCTTGACTACACATTCTGTAGTTAGAAATTATTCACTGTTGCTGTGGACACAAAAATGGGTATGTTTCTCTTTATCATATGTCAT
>NW_010174233.1:0-324 GCF_000695765.1 Mesitornis unicolor | reverse complement strand
CAGATCTAGTTTTTATCCTAAGTGCAGAATTGGGGTAAAGCCAAATTCCCCTTTCCTCTCTATGCTGTTTTCAGCAGAGATTAGATATACAAGAGCTTTGCTGGAATCACTTCACCCATTTAGCAAATCGTAAGCATCAGTCGAGTTTGTAAGCACAAACAAAAAGCCTTCCTAGCTTCGACATGTGCATATTTGAAATCCTCCATAGAGTTGGCATTATGAAAAAAATATTTACAGCAGCTTAGAAAAATGTATTTATGATTCCAATTAAAGTAGCCCAAACACTAACTAAAAGTGTTCAATCGGGAAATTATGATCTGGTGG
>NW_010174232.1:46647-97618 GCF_000695765.1 Mesitornis unicolor | reverse complement strand
GATGTATATATGCACACACATACACTTGTGTGTGTGTGTATATATCTATATGTAACAATGAGGGAGAAAGGAGTTTTGTTCAAATTTAAGTGATACAGTACTTTTAAAACCCCTTGACAATAAAAGGGGAGGGGGGGGAAATCCACTCCTGTTCCCAAGCTGAGCAAGGGGTGAGTCTATATAGGTTTTTTTTTTTAATGGGCATATTTTGTTTGCCCTGATGTCCAAGAAATACAATTCCAGTGTCAATGGGAATCTCATCAGAACTCATCAATTTTCTTCTGCAGGTATTTTAACATTGAGTCCATCCCTTGTGCTGAGCCCCAGATTTTCTTCAAAACTTCACACTCCTTTTCATTTGCTTGTTCCAAGTCCACCTTCATGATGTTACGGACTAAAGCTTTGGATTCTTCAAGTACCTAGGCCAAAAAAAAAAAAGGAGGGGAGTTGAGTATTACATGAGAACCGAGTGACATCTGCACTTCCAGGTTTATATGGACAAATACTGAAGATGATTATGAACTCAAGCTTATAAATTTCTGGACATACTGTAACCCTAAGAAATGTTTCTCTCAGAGTGTTTCATAGCGTCGTGCAGACTTTCCTTTGCCCTATACTAACACAATTTGCAAGTGCACAAAAATGTGGAAATAATGAAAATTATGAAATCATAACTTTGAAAAAATATAGATGAGGTTTTATACTGATTACTAGAGAAAACTCCTGTCTGTTCTGGTGAAGGTGAATTATTACATTATTATCTGCAGCTGCTCTAGTAACCAGGCAGATCTTAAATATCTTAAGCATTTAAAATAGACTGAAAAAAAATCTCATTTGCTTTTTCCATTTAGAAAACTATTAATCTGTTTCAAAATCCAAAGTGTCTAATGCACAGAACAAGTAATTTGTACCGCATCTTTTTTTGTAAAAAAGCATCAAAGATTGGTAATTGCAGCTCTCTTGTGCAACTGCCGGTAGTGCACACAACCACAGATGCACTAGGCCTTACTCATAAAACTAAGTTCAATCTAATGTCAAAGACTGCATTTATTTCCTCAGAAATTTAAATTACAACCTAAGACTACTCGAGATTCATGTGTTTCTGTGCAGTACTTAGGGCAACTGCTTACACTTAATTAGAAGAAGTTGGACTTGCACAACTATGTTAAAACCAAAATATATTGTAAAGAGCCCAATACTGTTAAAATGTTCTTAACAACAATGCGCTATGGCGTACCATAAAGAAGAAGAGTCAGGTACAAACTTAAAAATCTTTGGAAACCCAGAAACAAAAAGATACATAAGAATGTGTTAAAAGACATCGCTATACAAACACGTGGTCCTTGTTTCATGAAAACGGCCTTTTTTAGAAGGACATTATGATGTTGTCTAATAACACTTAGGTTATTTCTTACTAAGCTAATCATAAAAATGTATTGTAAGAAAGTAAAGAAAACTTACAACTGAATTACATGTGACAAGTTCCTTAATTCGAGCCATTACTTCTTGTATGAATGTTCCCGGCCAAAACACTTGAGAGACGAGTCCTTTGGCACAAGCTTCCTGCGCAGTCAACTTCCTTCCACTGAACAACATTTCGTTGGCCTGAAGGGATAAAAAGTTACTTCTGGTATGAAATGTAATGAGACAAAACTCATTAAAGGAAAAATGTTCAAAACAAATAAGGAAAATGCCTGCACTGTTTGAAATAGTGTTATTATAGCTCTTCCAACTTCTAACTAATAAAGAAAAAAGACTTGCCTACAGGTAGCTGGTGGGTGTTGCTGACTACACTACAGCAGTAGGTATAAAGATAGGGAGGTCTATGATTAAGGGTTAAACGTGAAAATGTCTTTTGGCATTTGCCATTCATGAACATTCATTAGCTCTGGCTTTCTTGCACTGCTGCTGACCTGATTAACTGTGCAGGTGGCAATAGGCTAGAATGCCTGGCAGAGCTGGAAACCAGCAGTGAATACATTAGCTCGCCCTTTCATAATAATGTTTGTTGCAGCAATTAAATCTTTGCTCAAAGTCAACGTCATCTGTCAAGCGAAAAGATAACCCGGTTTTGGTAGCAGACCTCCTGGGAACTGCCAGTCTCGGTAGAAAAGAACAGTTAAATATTTTGCAACTAAAATGGTTTTTAGTACCAAGAATGTTTGAAACCTAAATATTGTTTATTTTCAGCAACTCTCAAAGGTCTTCAGCAGCATTTCATTCATGATGCAGCATTTAAAACAGCTGGATCATCTTAGAATTTGGTCTCTAAAACCCACTGAAGTGAGCAGGATAGATTTTGATTTCTAGTCAAATTCCTAGAAAATAGACATTCCCATTTTATTCAGGAGTTCAATACTGAACTGATAAATCCTTTCAAAAGCTGATTTAGCAGTCTCATTTAAAAAAACCAAGCAACCCAGTAGTTAAAAGATCTTGTACATAGTTTAAAGGTACAGAACAGAGTACTACATTCTATGCAATAAGGTGATCGCTAGTTCTGTAAATCTTTTTTGGTTTGTAATTATCACACACTTCACTATTTATCAGCTTCCCTATTACAACTTCATCCTACAACTGTTTACGCATACACTTTAATTCTACCTTTAGTGATGTTTCTTATATAGTTTCTCATAAACTTTTTGCTTGCAGTGACATCTGCACAGAAACAGCCAGTGAAGATTAAAATAGAGTAATTGTCAACCTCAAAGAAAAAAATGGGTTTTACTGTTTCTTAATGATTAATTTACACTGAAGATATGACAAAGCCATCACCGAACTCTTGGAAGATGGGAAATAAGGCTGTTACAAAGCACCCAAACCTGACAGGTGTAGCATTTCTGAGGATAAAATTCTGAGGTTTTTAACATTTTCTAACACTGGAAATTTTGGTAATTATTACAGCAACTTACAGCTAAGGATCTTAAGTTATCTAATTATTGTAGGTACCGTTCCTAGTATTGCCATTTTACACATTTGAAAACAAAGAGGTCTACTCCTTGCCCCTTTGTAATGATTCCACTGGCAGTGTAGTTGCTGACTCCCAGTCCATTAGGCACGTTAAAGAGAGACATTTCCTAGGAGCTTTTACAGAAAATTTATCAACATCAGCACATCTCTCCTAAGTTAATATGGGAAGCTGTGATTCACGTGTATTAGGTTAAAGAAAACAAGCCTCAAATTAAAGGTACAAGTTATATAGCCCTATAGTTCTACCTTCTGTGAAGGCAGAATAAAATATACAGTGTTCATTAATTATCACAACTGTACCTTCTAATTAATTTTCCAGACTATATGTGAATGATACTAACCTGTAACACTAGCCAAAAATCAGTGATAGTCACAAGTTTGTCTAAAACCAGGAATCATTCTCCAAAGGAGAATGGTTAAAAAAAATATTCCAAAAGAATTTTAAAAGATACTTAACACTTATATCAAAGATCAAAATGTGAAGTCAAACTAACTTGGAGTTAGGCAAGTCAGAAATTTAAGTCAGCTGGTCAGGTCTATGTATTCTTCACCTGTATCTTTGGTAACAAGGATAAAAATGTATGCTAGAAAACCTTAATTTTTTTCTAAAACTCAGTAGCAACTGCTGAGTCCTGAACATGAAAACCCACAAATGATAAAGTGCAGTTATCTTATTTCTGCCAGCTGGAACACAGCATTAGCAGAAAACCTCACATGAACTGAGCGCTCCCATTAGTGTTCTCAGTTGACAGGTTTTGCAGGCAAATGTTTTGCTCTGGCAGCTTCACTTTTGATCTATACACAGTGTATGCCAGAGACCCACTACTAAACAAGTTTTAATCATGCCTTGTATCTGCTGTGAAAATTAACACACTTGGTGGTTACTTTCCAAGAACTATAATACAGCAATAGTAAGAAGGATGATAAAAATATTTCATTAAGATAAGATTCTCATTAACAACTCTTGTTTTCTACTCAGTCTTTCTCCTTTCGCAGAGGAACCTCACTGGGACATCCTTTCCATCTCTTCCACAGTAAGTCCTTCGAAGCTCATGGGGGGACCTTTTGTGCGAGCCCACCTCACCTCTCGCACTATGGTCAGGAGGCAGCCAGTCTTTGCACCAGCCAGGCCCCTGGCTGTGCTGTGGGCTGCAGGCACCATGGAAAGGTGAATGCCTCATGAGTGACTGAAAAGTGTAAGAAACACAGCCAAGCGTGCTGGAGCCTGACAGGGACACCCAGCACGTGAAGCTGATCACACGGCTCCTGTGCTGCTGTGTCCAGCACTAAAAAACCAGAGCAGACACACGATAATGTATCTCCCCAGACAGACATCACCTTAATCTCTATTATTTTCAAACTCAAAACCCAAGTTTAAGAATTCTACTAAAATTCTTGAGTTTTTTTCCAATACAGTATCACTTTTGAACCGTAAGGTCTTGGCTTCAGCTTTCCTGTAATAATTAACTCCGTTGAATATATTCTGTGAAAAAAAAAAAAGAAACCAAAACTCCGTGAGAGACCTGCTCACCAGCCAAGACTGTAGGGAAAGTATTTCCAACAATCTTATGACTGAAGATTTTTACATAACTGCTCATAATAAAAAGAATGCACTGAACCTGACTTACAAGAGTTAAGAGTGGGACTAATACTGCTGAATTATTACATTTGTACCAAATTTTATGATGCATACAGAGGCCTTAATTCTTTCTTTTGCATATTTAATATATTCCCCTGAATGTTCCTCATCTCACTCATACCATCTCTTTCTGCTGACTTCTCTCTCCCTTTTATAGACAAAAAGAATGCTACTTCATCAAAAATTCTGGTATAGATTGAGTGTATTTCATGGCATCCGCTGCCTGAAGTTCTATTTTGTCCCATAGAGCACTGACATAGCTGCACTGCAAAGGCTTGAGGATAGTATGAAAACAGGGGACCTTTTTTTCCCCTTTTTGAACGGAATATTGTGGAATTACCACTGAAAGCTTTCAGTTTAAGTCTTCATATTGAAAAATGAGAGCATTCACAAACACACATGAAAGAGTATACTAGGGAAGAGCTTCTTGTGGTTTTATACAACTTTTGGAGAAACAAAAAGTAACAAGTCTCTAAAGGACGGGCATGGATGGAATGGATGGTGAGTGGATGGATGGATGGCCAAATAAAAAGGGAAAGGAACAATCAGTAGTTTGAAACATGCTAAGATACTCTTATAACTGTTAATCTATTTCAGTTACCTTTCCTGTTCTCCTCTAATAACTAAATCCAGACATCACACAATTAGTCATTAGATCGGTTCAAACTGATGCTTTTAATATATCATCATCTCTATTTTTAAATCAATACACACCTACAAGGAAAAATGGCTTTTAAAATAAACAGTACTTTAAGAAAACCAGGTGTAGCTACAAGCACTTGTTTCATAGTGTTATTATTCAATTTCAAATTGAAATGGGAAGTAGGTCTAACAGTTTTCAAAGAACACAGTGTGAAAAATAGTAAGCAATATGAAAACAATGTAGGTAAGAGATTTTAAAATAGCTTTTTGTTACATTTGATTCCTTCATCTAATTGGAAAGCCAGGAAAGGGATACTAAGTAACATGTGGCTGTTTTCAGCAACAATGCAAAGCATTACCACTTTTCTTTTGATACAGCAGTACTGTGACTTGAGTGCCAGACTGTAAAGAAAAAAATCCTTCACAAAGGTGGTTTGGACTATTTCTTGCATAGCACACTAGCGTTAAACATCAGCAGAGATCTACACAGTGAGGAAGTTCGACACGACTTCTTGAGAAGGATGAGTGCGTGAAAGCTGAATTACTTATTTTGTATAATAGCACGAGACTGCTAATAGCTGGTGACACGGTGCTCTACTACATAATGACACTGAGCACAGAACAGCCCGTGCTCTGCTACACTCTGGTGCTGTGCTGTGTGCAAGACACTCGTGGCTGCTCCTCACAAGGCATTGGCAGGGAAGGTACGTCCTGGGATGCAGGACATCATGTCCCTTCTGCCACCGTCAGGGTTAAGGGTGCCTGTGACGTGGAATTAGGTCCCATGGCTGCTTTCTGTTCTGTGCACACAGGTGAAGACTAGGTTGTAACAGCACGGAATAAGCTATAAATACTGGTTTCTCATGAAAGGTTTTTCATAAGAAAAAGGAAAAATAAGAAAGACAACATAGCAAAGGTAATAAAAAGTCTTGAAATCACTCTGGATATATTATCCCAACTGCACTGTGAAGCTGTCAGCCCCTACCCTGCAAGTTACTTACAGAAGCCAGGCCCATTATCCGGGGGAATGTAAGGGATGAACATCCATCTGGACTTTGTCCAAAAGTAGTGTATGGTGTCTGAAACCAAGCCTTCTCGTTAGCCCAAACCACGTCACACAGAGGCAATATAGATGCTCCAAGTCCAATGGCTGGGCCATTTACTGCTACAATGATAGGCTTCTTAAACTGAATAAAAGTATTCACAAAATTCCTGAGGAGAAACAGAAACATGCACTCACTACATGTATAGAAAGAATAAAATAATATACCAGTCCTTAAAAACAGTGATAATTCATCTCCCCAGTAACATCACTTTCGAAACCAACCTGATAACCTTCCACGCTGAGGTGGTTAGCTTGGTGGGTGAGGGGAGAGCAGTGGACAGTCTCTACCTGGACTTCAGTGAGGCTTTTCAGCACTGTCTCCCACATGACTCTCCCAAAAGGTGTTGATATGTGCGAGCTGGAGGAGCAGACACTGAGGTGGACTGAAAAACGTCTGAATGGCTGGCTCAGAGGGTGGTGGTCAGTGGGACACAGTCTACTTGGAGGCCAGAAATTAGTGTTGCACCCTGGCAGGAGGGTCAGTGCCGAGTCCAATACTGTTCGACAGCTTAATTCATTATTTGGATGATGGGGCAGAATGTACCCTCAGCAAGTTTGCTGATGATAAAGAAAACTGGGCTGATACACTAAAGGGTCATGCTGCCATTCAGAGGGGACCTCGACAGACTGGAGAAATGGGCTGACAGGAATCTTATGAAGTTCAACAAGGGAAAGTGCAGTCCTGCAGCTGGGGAAGAACAACCCCTGGCACCCACATATGCTGGAAGCCAAACAGCAGGAAAGCAGCTTGGCAGAAGAGGACCTGGGTTCCTGGCGGACACCAAGTTGAACTTGAGCCAGCAACGTGCCCTCGTGACAAAGAAGGCTAATGGTATTCTGGGCTGCATTCGGAGGTGTGTTGCAGGAGGTGATCCTTCCCCTCTGCTCAGAACTGTGTCCAGTTATAGGATTCTCAGTGAAAGAGAGATGCGGAGCTACTGAAGATGGTCTAGCAAAGGGCCCCCAAGATGACTGAGGGACTGACTTTCATGTGAGGAAAGGCTGAGAGAGCTGAAACTGATCAGTCTGGCGAAGAGATGGCTCAGGAGGGTCTCTCATAAATGTGCATAAACACTTGGGTGCAAAGAGGATGGAGCCAGGCTCTTTTCAGTGGTGCTCAGTGACAGGACCAGACGTAATAGCCACAAACTGAAACACAGGAGGTTCCCTCTGCACATCAGGAAACACTTTCTTACTGTGAGGGTGGCTGAACAGGTGGCCAGCAAGGTTGAGGATGCACCCTACTTGGAGATACTCAAAAACCCTGCCTGACAAGGTCCTGGGCAACCTGCTCTAGGTGACCCTGCTTGAACAGAGACAGGTTGGGCAAGATAGGCTCCAGAGGTCCCTTCCAACCTCAACCACACTTTGATTCTGTGAAGCCTAGCATTTCTCCCAGCCCAACAAAATGCAGTAATTGGGCAGGTGTGGATTTAATGCCCCCTCTACAATCACCAGCCAATATTGTGCTCGTGGTATATTCACATGCCTCACAGCCCTCTCTTAGATGAGGCTGTGGCCACACCTCACCTCTGGGCACTAAAACCATGGCTACAGCCCTGCTTGGTCTTCACTGTCTTTATGTATGATATTGCTATAAGGTATCTATGTTTATTTTTAAGTGAAGATATAAAGTATATAGGTATAAGTGAAGATGGGCAAAGCACTAATGAGTTTCCTTAAGGAGTATTTCTGGACTTCTGGGAGATAGCTTTTCTTAATAAAGAAATCTGCCTTTTAAAATTATGAACAAGCCATAAGTAGTAGAGCTCCATTATCACATACCACACACTTGTGAGCTTCCCCTCCACATCTCCTGCTCTTGGTTGGTCATAATGCTGTAAGGGCTATACTATTAAGCTACAAATGCATATGCTCATCCTCATGATCAACCCAAAATGACAACTCATTCCAGTGCCCACAAAGTATGAGTGCTTACTTGCTTCTCTGTTCTCAGAGACTTCTAAAATACTGAAGTTGAGGTGCAGACATTTCTCAGTAAATACTCACCACATAAAACTAAGAAGTTGTCCATATTTACTTGAAGTACATGACAAATTCTGATTAGAATACAATGTACAATGTACAGTTGTCAGCACCTGCAAAGCATTTCTTTGCTCTGATTGACAAATGATTTTTCATTTCAGTGTTAGATGCTGAAATATGGGATTTTAATCCAAATTTTAAAAGAGGGGGATTTTGTGCCGATTTAAAGTTTGCTCTTTATCTGCATTATGTTTTTGTATTTCTGCGAATAGGACATTTTTACTACGTTGCATCCATCACTGAAGGTTATCATGCTGCTTTTTAACTCGTTCTAGTGAACTGAAACCGATGAATGCAAAAATCATTCTGGAAGCCGCCACACAAACATCCCATCCAGAGATTGAAGATCATTTTAATCATGTCTGAATATTCCAGAAAGGATCATCTCTAGCATATATATGAAAAATACCACTGTTATACTTGAAAGGGGGGTTCATAAGTGTTTTAAGTTACTTTTATCCGTTTCATTAACGATGAGCGATAGGTGACAAATCAGGCTTCTGGAAGGGCCTGAATGAAACCAGTGACAGAAGCTCAGTGTTAAGAGCCTCTGTCACCTGGTTGCATCTGAAGTCACTGCATGAGCAAATTTTACATGGAATGACTGAAAATTTCCTTTGGACAAAATAACTACTGTCACCTCTAGGACCCAACTGCGCCTCCAATGAAATAGGCTTTACATGTTACAAAGCCTTTTTTTAGGGATGTGAATATTGATAACGGTGACAGAACAGCAGTGTCTGAAGGAATACAGACACTCTGGAAGTGTACAAGAGCTAATCCAAGAGCCCAGGCCCTCAAACCCAGTGTTCAAATGAGAAGATAGTGTCTGTACTGTCAATACATGCCTCAGATTCATACTTTTTTCCCATAAATATTCTTCTAGTTTATAGTAGTTCACTCATTTTGTTCCAATGTCAGGTTTGGTACCTAGCATTGGGATGATAATCCCCAGTATTCATCTACTTCTTAAAAGTATCTATCATTCCACTGCTTTGAATGTACTATATTAAGTTACTCATTCAATGCACTTCTTGTGTTTGTGTGCGTTAAATTTGATTTCCTGAAACCCTGTGGCTATTTAAGCCTTTTAAAAGGGGTATCAACTGGAGAAGTATTACCAAACTACTAGTTTTCATAGTTAAATTTTAGTAGTAAAAATACTGATGCATGAAATGACAACTGAAATAGAAAGGGACAAGGAGTATAAAGAAGTGCTGCACGCTGTATCACATAACAGCTGAATGTCTGAGATCTTGCTGGATTAGAAGCTTTTGAAATCAAAAAGTTAAAACAAGCCAGACTACCTGATGAAGAATCTCCACTCGTGAAGATAATCTTACATACCTAATAGCTTCTGCCATCTTAGTGCTTTCCTTTTTTCTATCATCTGTTAAGCGTCGTATAAAATAAATAAAATCAAGACCACAGCAGAAAATGCTACCAACTGCACTGAACAGCACAAGTTTACTGTCATCTGCAGCCGCTGTGTTCAGTGCACTTTGGACTTCCTTCATTACCTGAAAAATCAAAAATCCATTACAATCTTTTTATTCCATCATTAAAAAGCAACATACTGTTCTCCTCCTCCCCTCCCCCCATCAGATCTTTGACATATTTCATTTTTCCTTAGGATGCACTCAACCATCATATTAGAAAAGTTAACTATTTTCATTATCTGGAAATAAGAAAGTTTAAAAAAAAGTATGAGAAGCTTTGCATTTCAAAAATGTAATTAGACTAAGATAATGAAATCATTAAGGAAGATCTATTAGATGTTATCTGTAACTAAAGCACTCACTCAGCATTTCTGTAACTTGGACAGCAGATGGCATATGCAACCAGTTCAGAAAAAAAGATCCTTAATTCAGGCTAAAGCTTATTTCAGGTTTCACTTCGTAAATCACTGCGTCTTATAAAAGACAGGACATCCAGGACAACTACATGTCCAGATAACACAGTGGTAAAACTCAACTTCGAGTCAGTTGTGTACGTGCAACACCTTGCAAACGACAACCTGAATCTTGTTTTGTGCCCGTTTGTGCCTGAATAACGGGCGTAAATGAGGCAAGGGCTCCCAATTCCCCCAGCTCCCTTCCCCCAAAAAACCAGAATTGTTCTGACCTCTGGATTTAGTGAATTATTTTCAGATGATTTTGTTGATAGCAAAATGTGTGTGAATCCATCTTGTTTCCTGACAACAATGTCTCTGTACCGGTATGCGCTCTCTGTTTGTCTCACACTGAAACGTAGCCTTTTATCAAAAGGTTGATCTCTCCTGTCATCAAGAAACCTCCGCTTGCTGGCTGTCACTCCTGTCACAGATGTCTGTATGTTGGTTGTACCATTGGCTGCTAATGCTTCCATAAAGGTGGATGTACCTGGAAATAGTTTTAACAATAACATTCTATTAAGTACATGTCATTAGCTCAGCAGTTTCTAAATCCCTATTAGTAGGAAAACACACCGGTCACATTAAGAAAACACAGCAAATATGAAACTCAGTGCCCTCAGAAATAGACACTGTGCACAGAGCAAAATCAGAGTGATGACAAGACCCAACAGATTCATTTTACAGTTGTGACAAAATGTATTTTAAACAAGCCAAACAGACCAACCATCATATGCTTCTTTTTAGGAGGGAAAGGTTTTTTTAATGTTCCTAATACCAATGCACTTCAGTTGGCTAACACTCTGTTTTCTTCCTTTCCAACATCTTTAAGTCATCTCACAGCATCAAGATTGCAAAAAGAGGCAGAAACCTTTTGTTTCAAATGCCACCAGAAGTTAATATATGGAAGAAAACAACACTTAGAATAAAACATGAAAAGAATTTGATTGACAAGATCATATAAAGTATGATAGTCTTCAGAGGAAAACAGACATTAAGATATACAGACCATACTTCTGTGAGAGGGAAACAAGACCCACACAGTGATGGATCTTTTAATGGATTCATAGACAATGAGCTATTTCTCAAGTCTAAACAATTTTTGCTATTAGAATTGGCAAACAGAGCATTATGTCTTTCTGGTCTTGTTCCCAGTCACTTAAATAGGCAGAATCTGAAGGCATCCAAGTAAACAGGCCATTCCTCATGGTACAGAAGGGACAGGTTTTTCCGTACTCCACATTAGAAACATAATTCCAAATAATTAGCGTTCAGAAGAGAAATGGATTATAGACGGATCTCTAATCCATCCCTATGTTAAAGTCTCCACGGAAAATCTCCATAAAATTTGTCAGATTAAAGTAATGGTGTATGCGTGGGGGGAGGGGACAGTAGGGGTAAAAATGTTGGAGAAACGTGTTACAGGTTCAAACAGGAAACTTTTGAAAGGCTCTTCATGAAAATGGAGGTCTCAGACTCCATTAGAATCAACTGGAAACCCACAGCCCTTATCTCACAAACAAGGACTTCAGGACATTGTGCATATGTCTTAAAAAGTATAGTTAAACCACGTATAAGTAAGTTGTTAATTAAATGCCACTGATGGATCTTGCTTAATTTGTCATTATCTTTCTGAAGAAGCTCTATTTTAAAAGTTCTAACAATATGCAATGCTACGATTTTAATTTTGTTTTACAAGATACTTCAAACACTGGTGGGGCCAGCGAAGACATTAAACAGGCTCACCTAAATAACTGGAATATCCTATATTTCCACATTTCAACAGTATTCTAATGTTGCTTACTTTGACCCATATGAAGTATGAGAGACGTATTAAGAGAAAGACTAATGAAATTAAAATGTAGAACACTATGCATATTTTCTATTTGTATTTCAGAAACTGCCTTCAGACAGAAATTAAGTCTTTAGATAACATTTTCAAATAAATAAATCTTTAATTAGAAATCTGTTATAATTAATTAGGCAAGTTGTCTGTCAAAGGAGCTATACAATAATATGGTATTACTTAACTTTTAAAAGTCTTTCTTGTTGTATTAGTGAGTTAATCCTCTCACCGTATGACTCTTTGTGAAGTTAGACAACTCAAGATTTTTCATTTGAAGTGAAGAGCAAGCAACTGAATTCTGTTTGTGATCAGTCTCAGAGACAACAGAGGTGAACAAATGAAATAGAAATTTATTATTTTATCTTGCCATAGAAGTTTCACATTTATTCCTAAATTTTTCACAGCTTATCAAATTCCTTTTTTCATTTCCACAGAATACATAAAAGTTTGATGCATACCAAATAAGAAATTGATGAAGGATGCTTTTGGTACTTTTCCCTTGTAAACTACACCGTGTCGATAACATTCCCGCAAAAGAATTCCCGTCAAAGGGAATTTACAGGAACACCACCACAATGGTTTGCTTTTCCATAGGAAAGGCAAATTAAAGCAGCTGAGATCACCTGATTTCTAAACCCTGACATAAGATTTTTATGGCTTCTGTCCTAGTCACAGTGAAAAAAGTGAAGAACCAAGAGAGCACAATCAACTGAGCCAAAAAGAGACTCAGTAAACCTGTGTAAGAGCTTTGAGAAGATCTTTTCCCACCACTCATACTTCCTAAGACATACTCAAACACCAGAAAATTACTTTTGAGATGCAAGAGGCAATGTTTACACAATTTGAGAGACAACTTTTGGCAAGAGAGACCAAGTTGTAAACATCACACACCACTTTTGATGCTCATTGAATTGGCAAGAGACCTCCCTAGTTTATCCAAAACTCTGCCTGCACTTGTCAATAGTTGCAGTTCCAAACCACTGGGGGGGACAGCCGCAGGTCGGCGGAAGACGTCTCCTACATCGTGTAAACACGCTTTTAGGATACTTCAACTGGAATCAAAAACCCGTTGGCTTTAGAAACTGCCCCTCTGTGCAGGGAGATCTGGGCAGCTGGTGTGGATCAGAACACAGCACTGACAGATCCAAAGTGCACTTGTTAGCATTTGTTGTTGTCACTGTAACTTTGTGACCTTCTACACCTTAAGGTACAGGGAAATCTTTCTTTTGGTCATCAGAAGTGAAGAGACAACTCAGAGGTGAAACAATACTTCATGCCATGCATAACCAGGCAAAGGTTACGTCACTGCACAGTCTAGGACATGTGTTGCAGCAACTGAGGATGAAAATAAAGCGGCAGAGAGAATTAACAATATCGCCATAGGTTTCCTCACAAAATTTTTTATGGGTTACTTACTTTCAGGTTAATTACAACTATATTTTACAATTTTAAAAGGCAGTTTTCATAACAAACCAAAACCAGTTCTACATTTTAATACGTTAATGAAGACAGCATAACAAAGTCAAACAAAACACAGAGCCCGCTCCTCTCAAACTGAGACTTTCAAAACCACTAAGGGCTTGGAAAAAAAGAAGTTTTACTCTGGATATTGGCAGCTAATGCAGAACTATGTTTGTTTAAGAGGTACAAACAGCTCTTCTAGTTACAAAAACCCCCTTCCAACTGCAAACTGTTCATGAATGTAACGTGATCTTCTCGAAGGTGAAGACATGCTACTACTGCACAAAGCTTCACCAGCCAGATGCAACATGAAATTAAGAGGACTGCTTGGTTTTGCAGCTGCCGATCAAAACCTGACAGCAGTGACCATCTTCATGCAGCTGCTGTTAGAGAACCACAAAAAAAAAAACAACAACCCCAAACAAACCAGCTCTGGGTAACAGCTAAGAAAGGAACTTTGGGTTATTCAGAAGGGAGAAATACACAAAATGCAGAAGTTGGAAGAGGGGCGGAACAGCAAAGGTGTCATCATCCCCATTCCACTGGCAGAAGACTGAAAAATCCACCTCTCCAAAATATGAGAGGAATAACAAAATGCACGAAGCCAGACATCTAGATAAACAGATTTAAGACCAAAACAAGGATCACAGCTTCACAGCAGTCCAAAAGTTGCAATCTCAAGCTCCTCTCTAAACTGTTTGTGCCTCACTGTTGCTGTCTCCAAAATTCTTGAGAAGTTCGGTTTCTTACATAACAAGCCTTGAGTACAAACACTCCCCTCCCTCCAACAATACTGGGGACCCATCCAAACAGGTGCTCTAATGACAGCCAAGCCTCTTCTGGACACTTCTTTTGAGTATGCACGCACTCTCAATTCAAAGGTTTGAGTAGGCTCGTACTCTTAATTCACAGGCTTGCCTGACTCAGTACGCTGTTTCTGAAAGCCTTAGCACAGATGTCTGAGGAACAAGCATACCAAGATGGGAAGTGTGAACAATGCTGAGTATTTTCCCCAACTCCAGCCACCAGAAATTTAGAGATTCCTAAAATCTGCATGCCTAGAACCATAGGCTGCACTCAAACCCATGTAATCAAATCCTTACCTCCCACAGGATTGTCCAATTTACTTTTGAAATCACTATGGGTTTGTCTTCCTAAGTATATTTGGCAGTTAATCCTGCAACATACATCTTGACTTTCTTCATTCCCTTCTCCAGATCGATCAGTCCCAATCTTATTCACCCCTTCTTCTTCCAGAAGCCAGCCCCAGCCCGTCATTCTTCTCCATGCCTCTTGCTTTTCTACTAAATCTTGGAACAGAGTCCAAAACAGCACATAATATTCAAGATGGGGATTTATAACATGATGTATTCGGGCCTCCTCTTTTGCCCTCTACTCCTTTTCCATAATAGTTTGTGTGGTTGGGTTTTTTAAGCTAGCACTGAGCAGGCTTTTGCAGAAAATCACCCCAAATAAACTCAATACCCTTTTCCTGAGCAGTAACCAGTCATTGCCCAGGTATGGTTTTATGTTTTGCTATAGGGATAGTTTTGCACAGAAGCCTGTATTGTTCCTTCCTCATTGCTTTGCATTCAGCTGTGCTGAAAGTAATCTCTCACATTCATCACAAAATCTCTCAGTATTTTCAGATGTGTCTGCAGTGCTTACAAGAAGCTTCAGGGACCCCCACATCTTTCCTGGACCCTCACACGCCAACCATGTTCTCTCCTACATCAAGAGACAAACTGGTTAATAAGAGTCTCACTTGAATAAGCAAGTGAACAAACACCACCAGCAACAATTTCTTAAAGTGTTAGCTACAAAAATAATACTGTAATTGTAACTGATTACAACTCAAGTACCAGAGAAGGAAAAATATGATCTGCAAAACTGAGTAGGAAAAAATTAAATATAAAATACAATTTAAAAAAAATCAGTGCTAGAAGTTGTACTTTTTCCAAAGTCCTTTCTATACTTGCACTGCTTGATGGTCTCCTGTATATATAATCCACAAGACATCACGGCAGTTGTCCGGTGCAGGTTGCCTCATGTTCCCTTTTTGCCCACAAACAGTGATGTTTTGCCACACGCTCATATGTGCGAGCAAGCTCAACTGTAAACACTGTTAAGCTTTTCCAGTCATAACTCTGCATTACAGCAAATATTTCACACAATGAGATGCCAGCCCCAGCCAGTGATACTGCAATGCAAACATAATATAGAACAGCTTTCAGTACTTCTTTCATCTCTGCTTCAACAATTGCACTGCAAATATTTTTTAGAATTGCAATCTACTGGCACAAATTACAGAAAATTCAAAATGAGGGTTCTAAAAAACTATCAAAACCTTACATGCTCCAAAAAGCTATTCTACACGTGTCCATTTTTTGTCCAAGTATACGTATCTACAGCACTTACATTTTGGTATTAAGCAAAAGTTTCAGCTTCCTTTGACTGTCACTATAAATATTTGTAAAAGGAAAAAAAAATACTGAACTTATTGTTCATTTTACCCATAACAATGTTTTGCTCTGTGTTTCTGAAAGACATTCAGAAAGTACAGGTCATTTAGGAAAGAAAAATTTTACTCGCATCCTTCCAGAATATGGTGGTGTATCGATGCAGCACACAGTGCACAACAGTGCGCCAAATAATGAGAATAACGCAAGTCTGTGCATATCCCAGTATTAGAACATGCATCCCCTGGGAGGAGAAAAGGGGAAAGGGTGATTCTTCCTGAAAATTATGGGCTGCTAATCACTGTAATACCCTGCCACTGGTGTCGAAACCTCCTCAAAACTCTTACTGTTGAGGGGGGGTGTGCACTAACTTTATCTTTTCAAATAAAGTTAACCACTTCTTGATTCTGTTTCCAGGAAATAGTTACACAGAGATCCATTAGTTGTTCTTCAGTCGCCTTCTGCTGGTTTTGCTAATTTGTCATCTTTCCATACCCAAAGAATCGAGGTTTTCAGCACACGTTCACTGGCAAATTATTGTGGTAGTAGGTGGTGAACATCAGCAATCAGTACCTACAACTCAGCAGTAACCAGCCCTGCAGTGGCCGGCAGGCTTGGTTGTCAATGTCTCTTCAGTTCCTAAAAAGCCCTTTTCTCACACCCTCTAACTCTTTTCCGTATATTTTGTATAGGTGTTAGTTTTAAATGTCACCTCGAAACATTGCTTCTATATAATCTACATTTCTTAGAGGACACTAAGGACAAAACTAACGTGAGAGAAAAACCACACATACACACACACGTACGCTTGGTAATATTTCGCTACTCAATTAAAAGTCTTTCCACCCTACACCAAGTTTTGTTTTGGCTGTCATGTCACATTTAGAGCAATGTGGTCTACAGTAGCCATTTTCCCCCTGTTGCAGATAGTTTTCTCTGTTTCTTTGATTACTTACAGCACCAAATATATTTATATGTTTACAATAACACTGTTAGGAAGATGGCAGCATTACTGGTCACGTTGGACTGAGGTAGGTTATAGGCTATTCAATTATTTTTGCTTTTGAATGTCTTTCCTTCTCAGATCATAAGTATCCATGTAAAGATAAACTTGTAATGCCAACTATAAATGCAACTAATCAGGACATAAAATTCTACTACTGAAAGTGGGCAATTGATACAAGAGAAAATGGCATTTCTCCACCCCCAAGTTAAAATAGATGAAGGTAAACGTATTTAAGTCATATAAGTGGAAATGAAAGAAAGTTTATGTACTTTAAAAAGATGGGAATAACAAAATACTAGAGCTAACACTCTTTAAGACCATGCCCATAAAAACGACACGGATAATATTAATAATATGTAATCCGGCAACAAATCTCTTTAAAAGTCTGATTAAGTTGTACTACCTTCGAAAGGGAACTGTGCATTTTAATGCAAAAGGTATTAAGTAAACTTTACACAGTCTTACAGTGGAAAAAATATATTCCCCTCCTAACAACTGCAAATACATCTCCATCTTATTATTTCACTGGAAATATATAGAGAGCAGTCCTCAGGTGAGCAGAATCTTTTTCTCCTTTATCATGGCACAGAGATAAATTAGGATTGCTCTCTTCCTCCCTTCCACTTCAGTTTTAGATTCATTTTGGAGGGATTTTTCTTCCATTGAATCTACAGTCAGGATACTACTGAGAAGTAGAAAACAGTGCACAAGATCATTCTCAACTTTTTAGATGTTATTCAAGGTGGCTGTAACAAAAAGAAATATAGATGAAAAATCCTAAGCACCTCTGACATTACTCCAGTCAATAAATCCCAACCATATTTCACAGTAGCATGCACTGAAGTATTTGATGGGGGAAGCAAAGATTTAGCCGTGTTTCTTTCTGTCACGATTACGTACAAGAAAGAAAGACCTTCCCAAGGTCACAGACTCCTTTCTGAGGCCTTTTAAAACTGGGAATACACTTCATAAGGAAGAACTCTCCTATCTTGATACTCGTCGAGCTACAGGTTATGATACCACAGCGTTCACTCGAAATGCTCTCAAATTTGCGAGCTAAGTAAGGACATCTCTTGGGGCTCATCTATAGAGGAAAGCTACCGCAAAACAGGCTAAGGTTTAAACTCAAAGCATACCCAGCTATTTCACACTAACTCCTAAGGCGAACACATTCTATATTAAGAGCACTTCATTGCAATTTAATCCAGTCCCCAAAGTGATCTAAAAAATTGCTCTCTTTGTGTAGAGTGAGAGTGCCCTAACGTAAGGCAAGCCTAGAACAGCTGCTGCCAAAAGACATCCCGGACACAGAGGTATAGATGCCACGTACACATGACATAAATCTTCTAAGGACATCCAAATTGTCTAAAACATTTTAGCTAAATGACAAAAGAGTTTTATACAGGTGAGTGTAGCACCACTGTGTTGGCAGAATACTTTCATTTACCTTCTTTTAGAAAACAACATGTCAATAAGCATTCACATTTCATTCTTATCCCATAGATGAGAGTTTAAATATTGTACCAGAGTTTAAATATCGTACCAGAGTTTGCAAGAGTTCCATTGACAACTGCCTACAGAATTTACATTTCAATGCAGAGAAATAATAGGTAAGCAGGGCTAGAGGACTTTCAGGATGGTGATGTATGTGTATTGAGCTTTACAGGAGAGTATCTGGAGTGAGCATCCCTGCTGCGAAGCATCATCTCTGCTTTTATTTGTCTACCTCAAGGAGGTACATGCGGCTTTCTGGCCACTCCCTGACATCTGTCTTAATGAAGATGTCTCAATCTCCTGTGGGACATGAACCAAAAAGTTCATTAAGAGATGGCCAACAAATAGATT
Organism: Mesitornis unicolor; assembly: GCF_000695765.1. Lineage (NCBI taxonomy): Eukaryota > Metazoa > Chordata > Aves > Mesitornithiformes > Mesitornithidae > Mesitornis > Mesitornis unicolor. Next base: position 78,708 of record NW_010174232.1, on the reverse strand, counting down.
ACCTGAACCCATGCTAGCTTGCAGCAGAGAGGCCATCTTCCAGTACAGAAGTGCAGGCATCTGCATGCTTTGTCATGGCCAGCTATACCCTGTATTGAGTAGTCTGCAAGACTGCTCCTACCAACACGGGCTGTCTGCTCTGCAGCAGCACCCCTTTATTGGAAATTGCTCACCTTGACAGAAATAACTGTCTAGGGTGAGAAGGGCAAGCACAAAGGCAGAGTCTCTTGAATTGTCACCTGAGTCTTTAGGGTACCTCCTCGAAAAAACTAAATATGACAGTGCTGGGTATTTAGCCCCGAGCCTTGCACTTAAGCAAGAGGGCTGCTAGCTGCTTGAAGGGTGGTGGAGAAAAAAAAGCAACAGAGCTGGGCATTTACATCAGGGGAAAGAAGTATGGGTGAAAAGAAGATTAGAGGTCTCAGGGGAACGTTACCAGCTCCAGAGCCCTCTGATGAACGGCACATTCAGAAATGCATGTGCCAAGCAGGTTCTTAATTTTGATTCAGAGGTACTCAGTGGAGAGCAGTCTCCACTGGAGAGTCAAGGATTTAAGCCAAGATCTCTGAAAGATCCTGCCTTAAGGCAAAGCACACAATTGCTATTTACACCACATCTAAAGAGGCATTCACAACTTGTTCCAGAGGCAATCTTTTCCCCAGTTTTCCCAATATTCTGGGAAAACAAGCCCACATTAAAAGCAAGATAATGAAAGGTATCCTTGGGTATCCTAAGCAACAGATGCTAGATAGATAGGTGCTCTGAACTGAAGAAGTGATTCAGAACAGTTTATTTGTCCTTTATATTGTTGGAGAGGAGTAAATCCCAAATATCTACTGGCAATAGCTCAAATGAAATATGTTGGAAAGGAGTAAGTAAATACAACCTGTGCTCTCAGGCTGAATCTGATCTCTCCTGTTTGTTTTTGGCAGTACTAGCTAGGACCAGTGGGCATGTATGTGAGGACACTGGAGAATTCATAAATAATATCCAGAATTCATTATTATTCCTATATTAATTAATAATATTAATAAAAACCAACAAGCCCCCCCCCAAAAAAAAACCAAACCCAGAGAAAGTCCTAAAGTCAACACTAGCAGACTTTTTGAGAGTAAATGACTTGGGATCAGATGCTTTGCATGAGGAAAACTTCTGTGATACGGGACAAAGCCTAATTGAGGGAAAGTGTCACTGCAGGCAGCTTCCAGAAAACACAGAAGGCATTTGTTTCCACATCATCTTGCCTTGAAGCTTGACCACGTTGTAGGCTTTGCAGAGATAGCACAGATTTTGAACATGGCCATGAGCCTTGGAAAAATGCCCATCAGAAGAACATGATGTCATCAAATTTTGAGCTTGAGGATATAGTCGTAAACAAGCAAATCAAAGAACTATGCCCAGGGTAAATCACAAGAAAATAACCAGAGCTGAAAGCAGTGAAGAGAGAAGGCAACGCTCCAATCTCAGCCAGCAGCTAGGGGGAACAGGAGGCAGTGAGCTGCCCTTACACAGCAGGATGGATTGCACAGACACGGGTAGTGTTTGGCTGCATGCTCCTTACATTGCTGAGGAAAGCCATCAACTTCTCTTTAAGATCATAGGCTTTTATAAATACGACAACAGTCAATGAAGTAGAACAGTCTATCAAAGGGAAAAATCTCACAGACAAAAATCCTAAACTGGTAATTCCATAAAGCACTAATTAAGTAGTTAGCATATGCTGCCATAAATAGAAAATGATGCAAAGCTACTGAAGTGGCTTCCCTCAGGCGACAGAGCAAGTCAGCAGAGAGGCCAGGATTATTACAGTTACAGGTGGTCCCAATCCCCAGAAGCTACTTTTCCCTGTTAAAACCTTTTTATAAAGTACTGGGTTTTTTTTCTTTTCAGAAATTAAATGTAACTAGAGTAAGGTACAAGTAGCAATATGGATATTACTGCTAGTCAGAAGAGACAGCTGAGGAAGCAACGGAATAAGCACTATGATATTTAAGTGGAACATACTGTTTCAGCAGCACTAATATATTAATATGAAACCACAGCCTCTAAGAGATTACAAATATTAATATTAGGAGGCTGAAATTTTGAACGTGGGGGAGGGGGTGGAAATATTGAGAAATTAGGAAGTTACAGATTTGGCAGAGAAAAAACAATGTGGCTTAAGGCAAATTTCAGAACAAGTTTAATAAAGACAAATCAGTGAAGATCTGTCTCTGAGAGCAGGACTATAAACTGCACTACAGACTACTATAAACTGCACCAAAAATCAAGGAGGGCTTAGTTAGGTGTATCATAATGCCTGTTGCTACACAAAAGCAAGGACAACGTGTATCATATCTGATGCTTTAAATCAAAACGTGTGCAGTAGCCTCTGGGAAAATTTTATAGCTTGTGTAGCTGATATTAGGAAAGTAAAGTTTATTTGACTATTTGGAGATAGAGGTAGGAGTGCCTCTTTTCACACTAGTTATACTGGTACGATCATAGTTGAAGAGTCAATTTGTAGATTTAAAAAAAATACCACTAAAAGTGCATGGAAGGACTTGGGTCCATAACCTGGTAAATTGAGAAAGAAGGAGGGGAAAAAATATCTCCATTTGAATTTTGGGCTTGGGAATTGTTGCAATCCCAATTGGTGCAATTCCAAGTCCGGCACTGGAGCCTCTGATGTGCAGTGGGAAGTTCATAAAGCTGTGCTCAGACTTACTTTTATATGTTTAGATAGACTCGACTCCTAAAATACTGAATCTTGCCTTAGGAAACAATCCATTAAGAACACACAGAGAAGCCAAAAATATCAGAGGAAATCACTACATAAAAGACAGAAGAATTACTCTTAAGTAAAGCAAAGATTGTGTGCACACAAATAATGGGACTAGTATATAGCTAGTCTCAATTGTGAGCTCAATTTTAATTCGGAAACCATTTAAAACATGTCATAGACGAGACAAAATGCCAGATGAATTACACGACCGGTTGTATACTGAAGCCTGCCAGGGACCCACATGTTCAAGTGAGATTCCAACCACTAAACAAACAGACTAAAGAAAATGGAAACAGGACAGTATCAGCAAATGAAATTGAAATTTAATTTCTACCAAGATGAATGCTGTGCAATTTTAGATAAATGTGTTATGTAAAAAGATATTGAATTAAATACTTTTTAGACAAATAGCAAGACACCCCAGTCATAAGGAGAGGGTGTATAAATGGAACTAAACTTATACAGTCATTGAATTATTTTCTCCAGGAGTGAGATGTAGCTTCAATTAACTCCACATGGTTAAACAGGTCAATAGGAACTGAGGGGAAAAATAGAATATGCTATACTTACAAGAAAATAGGAAGTAAAGAACACTGGGAAGAATACAGGGAGATGCTAAAACAGATAAAGAACGGGTATTAGAAATGCAAAGTAAAACTCTAAAAGTTCTCATAGTTACAGATGCTAAACAAAGTATTTTTCCAGTGATTTAAAAGAAAAGAAAAAGATAGGAGAATTAGACAAAAAAAGAGTGAAATGTAGCGTAAGTTACAAAGTCAATTAAAATATTAGTAGGAAAACCAGCATGCCATAAGAAACCTGAGAAGATTTGTGAGTATGAATATATTGTACATATAACAAATGTCAGACTGAAAGGTTTGAATGTGGCAAGATTGTGACTCAAAGTTAAAGAAAAAAAAGAAAAAAAAGAAAAAAGAAAAAAGAGAAACAGACAAATGTAATAGCCTATATAGCAAATGTATCATAGTAAGTGAAGTACCTCTGAGACTTGCCTGCTTAAAGACTAGCAAATTTGAGAGGTACCTTGAATAATAAATTTTGTATTGATGTAGTTTCAGAAAGAGTAGGAAAAAAACTTAAAAAGAAAACAAACTTAAATCTCTGCCGTTTATTTCTGTCTACATGCAAGACTGCTCTCATAAAGTCACGTTTCAAAAATGCCCTTCAATTAAAACCTACTGGGGATCCAAAGCAACACTCAGGGAGAGCTGCACTGGATACTGCAGAGAAATGCCATCTTCTTACAAAAGTTCCCTCATTACTTGCCATATATTTTACCAGTATTTTAGTTTCATACCATTACAAAACACGCATCAGAAGCCTCCCTAATGTAAATTTTGGGATTTCAAAATGATCTCTCAACACAGGAGCATGACTATTTTTCTCAGCATCGAAGCTGTATATGTAGATTTATTCCTCCTGATATAAAGTTATAAATACATTGCAAAGTAAAAATTCTTATCTAAAATGAATTTTACCTCAAAAGATCCTAAAATATGAAAGTTTCTACTGATGCAGAAAAGTGGAAGATAGTAACAATGATTTCAGGGTTATTGTATAAGAACGGTAACATTCTCTGTCATTGGCACTTTGATATACAGAGTTATAACAAACTCTGCATCTCCATTTGATCTCAAAATATGTTGTGATATCACTAGGATGTTGCCATAAAGTCATTAGTTAGCTGAAACAAAGATATCACTTACAGTTCTCTGTCCTGATATTATCTATATATTGACATCGTGGCAATCTACAAACCCAAACAGCTTATCCATTTTTAATTACTATGGTAGACGACTTTTCCAACATAGCTACATCACAGAAGACACCACACCATCAGCTATTTTGACCCACAGCCCAGTTAATATACTATAGAGATTGCAAAGAAATTTCTCTTCAAGGTGTTCTTTTCAATCATTATAATGCTGCAGTGGGATCACCTTACTTTTTCATTAATTCTTAAAAAAAATATATATGCCTACTTCAATGTCTAAAAGAATGAATGTGGTTGTTTATTTTTTTTTTTAAAGTTACTTTTTCCTTCCCCCTGCCTTCTTTCAAAGCAGGTAAGAGACTGCAAGCGAGAAGCAGCATGATCATCTGCTTGGACAGATCAGAGGAACACTGCAAATGCATTAACCAAGTTCACCCCTGCTACAAGGAGGAAGGAGTCTGCCGCACGTCTATCCTTGGGCTCAGCTGTTCTTGCCAGCAGATTGGCACTCCATTTAGCTGCTGAGTTCAGTAAAACCAGCCAAGGACCTTCCAGGAACCTCACCTTACCCCTGGGATCTGGGCAAGCATCACATACTGAATTACTTACCAGTACTTAAGTACCAATCTGGTTTGCATAACATGAAAATTAAGATTTGTTTCCGTTTCCTGCTCTGTTTCTTCCCTGTACAGTTTGCCAGACCAGAAACAAGTCATTCATCGCAGGTATTTCTGTCTAACCCAGAATCAGGGCAGCTGAGTTCCTTAATACCTCCCCTCCCTCCACTGGTACATCTGCTTCACAATTCCACGAGAGCTTCCGAAGTTGAGAACTCCAAGTTGAGAACGATTTACCATCACCAGTGTTTTTACCCCATTTGACTTTCCCAGTCTTAAATAAGACAACTAGAATCTTAAACGAAATTTATAAAACAAACAAACAAGCAAAACCCAGCATTAAATACTGTTCAATTACAGTAGAATATCAAGGAAAAAGTATTAATGTTTCCCTACCCTGGTCTCATTATTTGGACAGAAATATCAACTTATGACTAAGTAGCAAGAAATGAGTAATAAACTGGCATAAACAAATGAAGATATGCCAAAAACCCCACAAAAACTGACAAAATTCATTTAACAGCAGGAACAAGCCAAACATTTTTGTGGGATGCACTGGCTTAGCTTTCAGCTTGATCAGTTCCCGAGTGCTGCTGCTGACCAAGCAGGCAGTGAGAACGCGTGGGAAGGGGGCGGTGGAAAAAGGACAGAATAACCGAGAGTAACATTAAAAGCACGTCTGAAGAGAACAGCAGCAACACATTTCTTTCTAGTTTAAATAATATACTGACTAGCAGATATAGAAAAGGATTTTCCTTTTCTTTCCTCACGCAAACCATTTAATTATAAGATCAACTCCAGTATATCAAAATAAACTCCAGCGCTACTGATTTATCCACATAGGAAACAGGCAGAATTGGAATCATCAGAGAAAAGGTATTGTCATGCTACATACTCTTTCATGCTCTACAACCTGAAGCATTAAAAACCGCCAAACAAGCAACAACCTGCTGTGGATCTGTCTTCTAACATTTCTATAAACATTGAGATTATGAACCAATTAATTTTGCAAGCATAAGGTGACTTGTGGTTTAGAACAGATCTGTGGACTACCTTTTTTAGACTGCAGAAAACAGCCTGTGATGTAAACACTTCAGACTTTCCCAAATGAGAAATCTGGGAGGAAAATACACCACACTTCATTGCTGCCATCAATTTGTAGCTTATCAATGCTTACCTACAAAGCAAAGAAACGAGAAAAGTTGTCACAGAAAAGAAAATGGCATCAGAAGCGGCCAGGATGCCCTGCAGAGAGACAGGCTAGGGTGTGAGGTGGGAGGGAAAGCCATGCATCTGCTGAGGCTGCCACTGCCTGCAGTGGGATGAAGCACAGGCAGGGACAGGCAGAGAAGCCAGACCATTCACCACCTCCTCTTCACAAACAGGCACTTCCCTGCCTCCTGTGTCCAGGGCTGTCCCTACAGCATCACTTTTGGCTATAATAAATTCTAGAGTAATAAGAATAAGAAAGGAGATCAATTTTCAAGCTGAGGCTCCACAAGTCAGTCTAACAAATGCCCCTGGAAAAGGTTGTCAGAGTACCCTGAAATCTCTGAGAACTGTATTGGTGCAACATGTACTCAAAAAGCCAATTTGGGACTGTTGAGTTGCTGACTTTGTCAGCCTTTTGAAGGACACAGAAAATGGTGCAACTGACGCAGCCTCTAAAGCTTGCGGGAAAGTTGTGGTTTTCTGAACTAATGGCTATGGTAAATAGTAGTCTTCATGTCAAAGCACATTCCTTTTACGTGTCATGATGTGCTGCCCATCATTACCAGCCCACGAAACAGCTTTGTTTTCAGGGAGACTCACACCGCGCCACTCCAGGTGGTTCTCTCACAACTGCTCCTTCCACAGACAAGTCTTTCCCCGTGTGTCTCTGCGTATACCAGCCAGCAAGCAAAGCCATTCCTGTTCTTCCAAGTTGGTTTAAAACACTAATGCTTGAAGTTTAGAACTTCTCCTTTCTTTTCATCTAGCTTATGTATGTTCCTTGTAACTATGGAAAATGAATACGATGGTGATCATGAAGTAGGAAGCAATCAAAAGCAAAAGTGGGCAAACGATGGATTTTGGCTTAGGAGGTAAACTGGAGACACAACACAAAACTTAAACAGGTGATTAGTTTGTTTTCACATTTACTCCTTCTATGTAACATCTTTCAAACTGTTCTGAACCAAAATAAAAATGCTGCTTCAAAATGAAGTCAGATGTGTATTTAATAAACTAGACTCATTTGTAAATAGGATTCTGCTCTTCTGTGTTCCGAACTCTGCTTTTGTTACAGTTTCTACTGTTACTAAAACATATTGCCTGTATCCATTCAGAAGTATTAGAATTAGAGTATTTATTACTAGAGTTTAGGTAATAGTTTTAATTATTTTGCTGTATGAACCTGAATATATATTATTCAAGTTACTTATAGCAAAGATAAATAAGAAGCATAACAAAGTTTGCAAGCACTAATACAGCATTTAACTCACTAGCTTCTCCTTGAGGAAGGTTAAAATTGAAGCAGAACAAACCCAGCACTGTATTCTACAGGTTGATGTAAAATTAATCATAACTTTAATCCCATATGTGTTTAGCTGAAAGCCAGAAATGATTTAATCTTAGAATTTAAGATTGGAAAGATGTTTTCCTTATGTGGTAAAGGGAAACCAATGGCTTGAATTCAGTCCTGTGCTGTTTCAAATCACTCTTTGAAAGGGTCTGTCAATGATTTCATTCTGCTTTGGTAGCTGAAAGAACTACGTGTGTCAGCGGTCACAAGGCAATTGGAAACAACAACTTCTGACAATTATTTCCCTTCCAAAAGCAGTGGAGAACAACCCCTCTCCCAGTCAGGATTCCTCTACAAACCCCAAAGCATTTGTCCCACACAGGCTCACTTGTGAGCTAGTGCCCATTGCCCTGTGCAGTCATACTACACAACCAGGCCAATAACCAGGACACACAAGCAAAAAAGGTGAAGTATAGTCCATCTGAAATAATACACATCCACTGATCTGTGTTGCAATTCCACCTTACCATATGCCCAAGAGGTGTCTTTTAACATTCTGATGCAACTAAATACTTCAGCAAGCAAATTCAACCCAGACTCTGAAAGCAAAATGCGGTTCTCCCATTTTGTAGTCCTCAGGCAAAAATGGCTCAACAGAAAACCAAGCATCTCCAGAGACACGTAAATTATTTTCAATGAAAAATTCCCTCATTAAAACTCTTTTTCCCTGCAACCTTGACTAGCTAGAATTACCAGTATTTCTGCTGTCCCAAGAGCACCTACAAAAGCAGATGGCATTTTGCCTTTATCTTGCTACCTAAAACACCTCCTGCTCTACCAGATGACCCTCAGAGAGAACCTACCTCCTTTTTGCAGTTCCTTGATTTTCTCTCTGCATGGTGGCACAACAGCTACAGCCTTTTTACTAGCTGGCACATTCTTTAACCACAGAGCTACAGGTGTTTCCCAGTGACCCTGATGGATTCCCCTGCTTGTGAAAACCATTTGACCAAATCAACAGCAGCATCTGCAGAGCAGCCCGGGGGGGAGGAAGATGGATGAGATGACAAAAGTCTCTTCCAGTCCTACTTCCTAGTATTCTGTGATGCATATGTGATCACACCATGTAGCATTTCTGCCTTTTTGTTCTGACCCAAAGGCAGTTGCTTTTCAACAAGCTGGAGTACAAAGAAAAGGTACCTGGACCAATGGTATCAGGTGCAGACTAGCAAGCTGTGAGATTCTTAGCTAACTGTTGCTTTCAGTCCTGATGGGAGCTCTCTGCCTGTGTCCTTGAATGAACCCCAGAGGGGTGGAAAAAATCCTCTTCTGTGGACATGCATGAATATTGTCTGGAAAGCCACAACCACAGCTCTAATATCTATCTGTACTCCTGACATAAAATTTAGGGTCTCATGCTATGTAAAGTCATCATAAAAATGCTCCTATGGATTGGAGTCTCCATTCTGAACCGATCACTTCTGCAAAGTGATATGAAAATCTGATATGAAAATTAAACCTGTTTTATCATTATTTGTAAAATACTTTCAAATCAGGAGACTGGGCTCTATGACTGGGTATAAGAAATGATAACCTTCTAACAGTTTCAAAATAATGATGAGAAAAATAGCCTGTGGTAATTGGAAACTTCTAAATGATCAGATTAAAACTGACAATTCCCTTTTCTCCAAGGGCAAGGAACACGAACAGTCATTCATCAAGGGAAAGTGCTAATCTCCTTGGTTTCAGCACAACCAAAATACTATCTAAATTAAATACGGGTGCTGTTATTGGATAAACTTTGTGCAATACCTTCTGGACTGCCCAAAGGAGTTTATGGCCAACTCTAGGAGTCGTTCTCTGAGATGACCTTCTGCAATGCTTGGTGTTAAACTAGAATTTGGCAGGGCTGCAGCAAGAGAAGCAAAGCCTGTCAGTCTGATTCCTCTGACATTATTGGCATTCAAGTGCAGACCATAGTAAAATCACCTTTCCCCTGATGTGAGGAAGTCAGGAAGATCTGATAAAACAACAGCAGGAGTGGACATAAAAATTTCAAGAGTACCATGTTTCCCTGGCTTATTGCATTTATTGAGGGCCACTGATAACAGTTATTTCTTGAGGATACTTTTTCCATTTCTTGGATTTACAGTGGCTTTGCAACTGCCTGTTACGTGCAGCATTGCCCACTGTTACTGTATTACTTCTGAATGCTGAAGTTACCTGGTCATCCAAAACATATTGCACAGGGAAAGGGGAAATCAGGTTTTCCATAAGTCTCAGGAAAGCAGAGCTAGTTCCCTCTAGAGGGGCTTCAGGTTCCTTCTTCCCGCCCCCCCCCCCCCCCCCCCATATCAAGCAATACTTTGCCAGGGAAACATCCCCATGAGTCAAAACAGCATTTAGAAGCTGAACAAGAGTTGCAGGAGGGTCTTCCACCCTGGCCGTGCATCTGGCCCTCCGCCAACTTGCAGCTTCCATCCCAGGCTGGCAGGCAGGAGGTGGTGGGCTCCCTGTCGGGCAGACACGGAAAGGATGCAGCAAGGGCACGGAGTCACACTTCCACAGCACAGGATTACATTATGGAAAGATAGAAAAGGCTGATGAAATTCATCAAGAGGGAAGGGGGTGAGGGGAAAAAAGAGCTGAAGCAGTCTTTAGCTGCGTGCCAGCAGAGGCAGCCACAGCTGGCTGTAATTTGGTGAGCAGCCCCATCCCCACCTGGCCTGCTCAGAGAGAGCCTCAGCTGTCCCTGCTCCAGCCCACACAACCCTCCCACCACAAAAGGAGCTGCTTACAAAACTCACTCCCCTCAAAAAAAGAGCCCTTTTAAAGAAGCCTAGCTAGCGGGTGCAGTATTTCTATGGTGAGGAGATCCATTCACTTAAAAGGAGACTGCTGTTAGCATTATGGTTGTAGGAAACATTTGCAGGCGCTCGTTCCCATTGTCCATTTGCAGTTACATTCATTCCCAAGCCAGACCATCACAGTGTAGGTGACCTTCAGGCAATGTAATGGATAAAAACCAAGATGGTTTTGCTGAGTGTGCACACAGTCAAACATTTTCAGAAAGACTTAAAAGGTGGCCAAGTCTGAACGGATTTTAATGTGATGGCAAAAGCACCATCTCTGACACAAAGGCCAAAGCTCTGTTAAATTGAAAATCATTGCACAAAGGCTTGTGTGAGGAGCAGGTGATCACTCGATGCCTTTGACAGTTGAGATATTCTGAAAGCAAACTGCTGAGTAATGTGTGACATTCTCAGGATATGGGAATTCCTCGCATCCCATACATTGCTTTCACATAATTCCCTCTGATACAAGCCAAATATTCACCACAGAACTTTCTGCTGTTGACTTTTTCCTTTCCTTTTCCTTCCCTTTATCTTTCTGGTAATGTGTTTAAATTTGGCTGATAGGTGAAGAGCCAGAGGGTTTTGCCCCTCCTCTTCCCAAAAGGCTAAAATCTAAATGAAATAAAGTTTCATCACTACCCTAGGGTACAAATACTGCATGTAAGATGGCTAAAACCAAATCTAGCCCCTACAAATGTGACATAAAACAATGACTCCCTGTTACATTTTCTGTGGAAATCTGCCTATTAGACATTGCTGTCCACCGAAAGCTAGCCTGTGTGTATATACACACATCCAAAATTCCTTGTAATTTTGTTTGTTTGTTTTAAAATTTCTTCCTGGAAAGGATGTTCTTTATCATAGTTCAAAGTTGATTTGCACTGAAAATTGTTTCTTCTCATCTACTCAGCAAAGCTACATTTATTATTCAAAAGAATCAATTATTGCTTAATTCAGTTTGTGGATTTTTTTTTGCCAGTTAATTGATTCTTTTACTATGTGGATTTTAGCATTAAACTTCATTAAAAATTAAAAAAATTTAACATGGGCTTATCTAGTTTACATCTAGAACCTGTATTTCAATAATTGCTTTTGTAATCTCTCAGCAAAGACTCATTTATTGGTTAATAATTGATTACCAGTGTGACTGCTTTTACGAAATATGACAAAGTACATATTCTTATTACTGTAAAATAGCAAAAGTGAAATACAATAAGATGTAAACAATCAGACGCACATAGACACTTCTCTGCATATAGGCATTTATCCCAAACTTGATATATTGTGAAAATCGGACATTCAAAGCAAGCATTCACATCCTTATTGCAAGTTCCAAGTGCTGAAGTTTCATAAATAAATAAAATAATTTAAAAAACCCAACTCTTAGAAGTAGTCCATAAGCACCACCATGGCATTTAGAGCAAAAAAAGCCAATGCAACTTGGAATAGACTACACAGACTGTGACCTGATGAGATGAGAGAGTAAGAACATCGATGTTAGGGCAGTCCTAACCATGACAGCAGTAGGACATAGATGTAACATTACTGCTGTTGTGCTTGTAACAACTGAATAAAATTAATGTAAGAGAATTGTGGGTATTTCAGGCAAATACATTTGGTCAAACAGTGTTTGCCTATGGAAATCCTTTGGTTTATAACAATGCGCAGTGTTCTGGAAGAAAGACAAAGAAATTAAATAACCTCGAAAATCTACAGTATTGTCTTTTAGCTGTTAATCTGTTTCACAATTTAAAATGTCTAGCAGTAGTTGTAACAGGAAAAAAAAACAACAAATACAACCCCTAAACCAACCACAAATATTAACAACCTGGAGAAATCTAAAGATTTTAAAGATGGAACAAAGACCAAACAAGCAAAGTAAAAAACATCCTTCTGTAGGACTTCACGCTAAAATGAACTGGCAAAAAAGGGGGCTGTGGAACAGCAATCACCAGATGAAGCTCAAGCATCTCCTCAGGAAACTTGGGTAGATTTGAGCGAATAAGCTTTCAAAGCAGGAGATGCTTTATTGACATTTTTATTCAAGGAAGCCTGTGTCACTTTTATTAAAAGTTTCTTGTCGTCTACAGATTTTTGCTGTATAAATCCCTTCAAGTAAGCCAGAAATTAAAGAGTAACATGTTTTCTGCAGGCTTCATTTCTATTCCACTACTGTTCCCTGTGACTTTTACCTCACAGCAACTGGAGAACTGTGTTACACATCAAGGGCAAGAACCAGACAACCAACCAACAAATTAAGAAACCTATTAATATCAAAACCGAAAAACCGTACAGTGGGGATTGTACAGAAAAGCTGAACAAGAGGACAGAATGAGTGAAGATAACATACAAAGAAATTAAAAGTATAAATCTGAACTTGGTGTTGAGGTATCAGGTAAGGCCTTTTTTGTATGAGTAGCAATAGCATAGGACAGTATCATAGTATCTGCCTCTACTATAAAAGAATAAACTGACTTTAAAGAAAAAAAAATAATCCAAAAAGCCCCTGAAACACATCTGCATGTCTTGACAAGTGAAATGCAACTTTTTATTAAAGATGCAAAACAGAGCTTTGAAGATATATTAGCTCCTTTATGGAAAGATCAGAGTATGATAAACTATCTGACCAATTATAAACCAATGAACGACCCGAATCATGCCAACTTTACTTTAATTATGAGAAAATCACCTGCCAGTAAATTTAATGAATGCCAGTACTGGAAACAAGCATAAAACTCTATGAAAGAACATATCCGTACGTCTCCATAACATAAGATGAACTACGTGGTACCAAAAGAGCACTATGCCCTTGGCATTTGCTGATTTTAAGCCAAAAATCTAACTCTCAGGAGTGTTACAATCAATTACCCATTATTGTAGGTTACTGGAAGAAGCTTATAAAATTACTAACTTTACATTCTGAAATGCAAATAAGACAGCTCTACTTTCAAGTTGAAACCATCTATTTTATTTATATTATGTACTGAAACTAGGTCCAGAAAAATAATTTCAGATGTGTCAGAGGAAAGCTTTGATGAGATGCTCTCAAAAAATAGCGGTCAGAATCAGTTTTTTTAAAAACACTACATTTTATACGCCAGCATCAATTAAATCATTCCATGATCTGTTACTGAGCCTTTCTCCCATCAGAATGAATTTTGCAAGAATCACGAGAAAACCATGAGAAGACTAAAAAATGGAAGAGACAGCAAGAACCCTTAATGTCCATGAATTAAATGACTCTTCACTGAATATGACTGTCTTCATAAAACTTGAGGATTTAGATCAACTGGTACTTTTGCAGCATTTCCTACCAGTCTAAAGAGCTGCCTTAATGACTTGACAGTCAGCTTAGGTCTCTGGCATGACCACATAGCAGAATAGTTGAGAAGCAGAGATTTTCCTTGTACTTACAAATGCAGTCTCAGGAGATCTTATTATCCTGACCTTTAATAATACGCAAAAAAGAAGAAGTAACTAATTTATCAAGTTCCACAGAGTCTTAAATTTAAGGTAGAGATACAGAGATTATTACGTCTTAGATTTAATAATGTAATTAATTCAGAGCGGCAGACTCAGACAATGACATTTGAATTCTCCCTGACTTAGGCAATAGAAAACCAAACAACTTGATTCTAGAGTCTAGCCAGAACATTCTGTGGGCAAAAGCCTGTTACACTGATGACAAAAAACAAAGAATGTGGCTTAAAAAGGATTTCAACTAACTCAAGTACAGTAACAAACACGTCCGCAGTTATTATTTATTACCTGTAGACTACAAAAATTCCAAGTTAGTTTAAATATGTGTTACATCTATAGCAATACTGATCTCAGAATTTTCAAGGCAGCAGTGGATGAAGCATAGGAGTGATTGTTAAGGTAATAATCTTAATTATTAATAAGGTAATAAGGAGGTAATATTAGACACATTTACTGTTAGACACACTTAAGTTCATTCTCCATATCATCTGAAATACACTTCTAGTGCTATATGTACACATCACCACAAATTATGCTATCAAATAAATATACAAAGACATCTCCTTAGAAAATCAACATTTAAGAATTATATTATGCCACTTCCCTCCCAGGTGCGCTAGAGGGAAGCTGTCCCACTACAGCCCCTTCACGTAGCAATAGTTATGATTTGCCACTGACAAAAACAAAACCAAAGCTGCGAGTGCATGTAGCCACAAAAGGCCTTAAACGAAATACTTCTGGTCAGGCTATAAACTAAGACAAGCTTCTCATTTGCACAGGAATCCAGGAGAACATTCCTGTCACTGACCGGTGTCAAAAGCATCACTGTATGCTCCAAACTTCCCAGAAATTTCCAGACTACAGAAAGTACCAGCTCTTAGAAAGGTATATTGCCTCTTTCTTCTGGCAAAATGTTACCTCTTACAGAACTATAAAGATCCTAGGAAACATACTGTGATACACTCCAAAAAGAAAATTAAAAGTACAGTACAGAAAGTACTAAATATTAAATACAGATAATTCATCATTAAATTTAACTGTAAAAATATTCTAATCCTTCTGAGTGGTGACCCTGTGAAGTTCATTCTTTAAAAGCATGAAGTCATATTTACCTTGCAAACAAGAAAAACCCAACACCAGCTAGATTTGTCAACTTTCTAGAGTATGTTTTAAACCAGTAAAAGTCAAAGGTTTTCAAGAAAGCTTCATTGCTCATGGCATTACCTAGGTGTACAAAATCAGTCTTTATGTGAAAAGCACATAGGACAAAAAGA
The DNA here is from genome assembly GCF_000695765.1 of Mesitornis unicolor. Lineage (NCBI taxonomy): Eukaryota > Metazoa > Chordata > Aves > Mesitornithiformes > Mesitornithidae > Mesitornis > Mesitornis unicolor. The sequence continues at coordinate 63,480 of NW_010174232.1, read as the reverse complement.
CAAGTAGGTTTTCAGGATACGGATGCTGTTTCTTTAAGCCTGTGACAGGAAGCCAGAGCCCAGCCAGGAAAAGTTCTTAGCAGAAATTCACTTAACTGAAGCTCTGCCAATTTATAATTAGTGACTGCACTCATTATGCCTTTTTCTAAGTCCCAACCATGTATTTTGTTTTAGCACAAAAAATATCCATAATTCTGTACAGTTAGCAAACAACATGGAACTAGATGTCAACTTTCTTGTATTATTTCAAGGTAGGAGTGATAAAATTAGATAAATTATGAAAGTCATCCATTCAGTAGATTTTCTAGTATTATACAGATTTATGAGATATTTTGAGAATGAATAATTCCCCCTACTCTGTGAATCACAAACCTTAATTTAAAAGAGCTGAAGCCCACTAACAAGGCTACTAATTCACGTACTTAGAGTCTAAATGATTTGTAAATCATTTACCTACACAGAGAACAAGAGATTAAAATAACGATGGCACTGTTTTAAGAAAAGGATGAGGGTCACTCTTGGAAACATAAAACAGAAGAAACTGCCTGTTTCCTCGTACAAAGTCACAGCCCAAAGAGTGGGAAATAGGTGGGGGGAAAAAACATTGTGACTGTGGCACGAGCAGGAACAAGCATAAACCCAAATTATTCCAACAAGTAGTGCACAATTTTTTGGAAAGTCTGGAGCTAAAAATGAAACAGAAAGTGCAACTGATTCAGCAGTGTCAGCTACTGAAACTGCAAGTCACTGTGGAATAAAAGGGCCGGGGCACTATAAACACTGGGAAGGATTCCTATGGAAAAGAGATGCACTGCAAATCACTCCTCCACCAAGATCAATACTTAAAGTAACTATAATTACAGAGGTCCTTGGTCAAAACATGTAGTTAATGCTACCAAAAGGAAATTAGAGAAATAAAGTCCAATACTCAACAACAACAAAAAAAAGCATGCATGGAGAAAAGAAGAATTAAAAAGGAAGAAAGAAGTGAATTTGCTGGGTGTTGCAAATGGCAAACACCACCCGACCAGACTGAGCAAGCAATACATTGTCAAGACAGTATCTGCAGATCTTGGGCTGCTAATCTCCAGAGCGATCTTTAAAATCTGATAGGCAAAACATTCCGCATTTGTAACCTGACAAAAATGCGAGGCAGTCATAAATGAAGCAGCCCAATGTCACGCTTGATAGCGGGATGGGCAAGCCTGACCTGGGGCGGTTTGGAGGCTGTCATCACACACAGCCCACCTAGAATGCATGCAAAGATCTTTTCTGGGAGAGGGGACCACAACTAACAACCCCAGGCACTGCTCCTTGCCACAGAAGAGGAAGGTAGGACAGTGAGAGTAGCCCAATCCTGCACGAAAATGCTGGGCCTTTCTGGTGCCAGTCAGAAAAAAACAAAACCACAATCTAACAATCTGAGGGGGGAGATAAGGAGAAAAAGAACAAAAAAAAAAAGGAAATACATTTTTTTCCCATAGTAGAAAATACATTGGTGCAATAAATGCAAATAGGGTATTAAGGTTCGCTGTGAAATGCAACTTGTATTTGGCGCCTTTTTAGCTTCACAAGGAAGACTGCAAAATCTAGAAAGTCTCGCAGCTGCTAACATCACCCCCAAGTTTGAGAAACAGCAAAACAATGCTAGGAAATCTCAGAAGGTAATCATAGCTGCTGGACTAGAACAGGGGAGAAAGGTATGCTGTGATGGATCAGGAGGGTTACTGGGGCAGTGGTCACACAAATAGACAGGGAGGGTCGAAGCAAAAAAACCCCACTCAAGCATTACACTTTCACCTGTAGATATACCTGGACAACTGTTTGGTTTTTGTTTGTTTGTTTTTTTTTAAATTCAGCTCCTGCTCTTGGACACCCAATTTTGAACACCCACCCAACCCTCCAAAAACCCACAAAACCACCACCACAACCCCCCACACCTGTAACCACCTTCTACAGGTTGCTTGAAATCAAGCAAATGACCTAGTGATAAGGGGACAGGGGGAGAAAAAGATGGATTAGATGCTTTTGGCACTGGTGGCCTAAGATGATAAGAAATTATTAATCAAAGGGTAATAATCACTGAGGGGTGAAAGAAGCAAGGTACATGAGCAGATGAAAAAAAATGCAGAAACTTTATTATTCATACACTACTAAACTAAAAATACTTTTTAAGTACAAAGGTCTGCTCTGGGCCCAATTCTAGCCAGTATTTTTTAATCAAGACTTGGATAATGGAAAAGAAATTATACTTATGAAATGAACAGATTACATCAAACTGAAAGGACTGCAAGCTTTCAGAAGGGAGGTTCATGTTTCTAAATGATATTGCTGAATTTGGAAGACAGTTTGAAAAGTGATTTTTTTACTTGTATGGAAGAAAAATGAAACATGCACTAAAAGTGTGGAATAACAGACTATGCAGCTGTTGGAGCAGGTCCAGAGGAGGGGCATGAAGATGATCAGAGGGCTGGAGCACCTCTCCTACAAGGACCAACTGAGAGAGCTGGAGCTGTTCAGCCTGGAGAAGAGAAGGCTCTGGGGCACCTTATAACAGTCTTCCAGTACCTGAAGGGGTCCTATAGGAAAGCTGGGGAGGGACTTTTTACAAGGGCAGGTAGCGATGGAACAAGGGGGAACTGCTTTAAACTGGAAGAGGGTAGATTTAGACTGGATATTGGGAAGAAATTCTTTACTGTGAAGGTGGTGAGACACTGGCACAGGTTGCCCAGGGAAGTTGTGGATGCCCCCTCCCTGGAAATGTTCAAGGCCAGGTTGCACAGGGCTTTGAGCAACCCGGTCTGGTGGGAGGTGTCCCTGCCCGTGGCAGGGGCGTTGGGCTGGGTGATCTTTAAGGTCCCTTCCAACCTAAACTATTCTATGCTTCTATGAAAACACAGAAAATTTGATAAACAATCATAAAGTATACACCAGTTAACAAAAGAATTGATGTAAGAAAGAAGGGCAAAGCCCAATTCTGAGGCAACTTTACATGTGCAAGGAGATGATAAATTCTACTAAGTACTTGCCAAGTATCTGCTGAGACAATCCAGTTTTGGTACCATACCTAAAGAGAGAGACTTTGGACTGTCCACAGTTGATCAACAATGACAAGAGATTTAAAACAGGACATACGAAGAAAGATGAAATGAATAAGGTCTTCCTAGACCATAAGAAGTAGGAAGTACAGAGATCTGTCAGCTGTTCTACAGCATATGCAAGTCAAATATGAATTGTTCATTGGAAGAATCACTACTGAACGGCATCGGCTTAACCTATAGAAATTAAAATATATTGAAGAAAGAAAAGGAAGAAGACTTTTCTAATCAAATCAGCACTAAAGGTGAGTTAGAGATGGAGTTTCATCTCCATTACTGATGTGTTTTAAGAATAGGTTATACAACTCCTGTCAGGGAAAACAAACACTTGCTCAGTTCTTCCTCAGTACAAGGGTGGACTAAGCTGTTCAACAACTCCTTCAGTCCAAGCTGCAGCCCTAACAACATCCCTGAGGTTTAAAAACAAAATCTGTTTTCCACATGCATAGTCGCAGTTTCAATGCTATCGTAATTTGAACAAAAGCCAATATTTATTGCTTCAGTGACATGTTGTTCTACACAGCTCTTAAGCTTAAGATGTTAGGTATTTCTAAATGGAGAAAAAGTGTTTGAGTAGCAGGCTTACTATAAACACATACCATCTTGCTTTGAAGCTGTTGGTAGAAATCCATACCCCTAAAGACAGAGCCAATGTGGGCCTTAACTCTCCAAGAGATTTAAGCCAACTCCAGAACACACACCACGAAATTCCCATCTGGTAACAGCACCTATCTGAGGAGTCCTATTGATTTCTCAGTTTCTCCAAATTTGTAACAAATACTGTGAGTCTAGGGGTCCAAATAATCACATTATTGAAACAATAACCAATACTTAACAACAATAAGGTTGAATACAGTTTACAAGGCTAATTATTATTTGATGAGGTAGATGGGAGATTCTCAGAACTAAGAAATTCCCTCTTCTCCCCCCCCAGACCAGACTACCAGTGCTGGAAGTTAGCAAGGAAAAGCAAGAACTATTCAGATTTTATTTCCTCCAGTCTACATAAGATGGCCTGACACATTAGGAAAAAGAACCTAGCAAGAGCTGATGGTCTTACTCATGTCATATTTAACTACCTAACATGTGGCTGTACAGAAGTAGTACCAGATTGTTCTTGGAGGTACATTTTAAAGACTAAGGAGCAATGGAAACAAGTTGTAACAAGAGAAACTCAGATTAGATATTAGGTTAAAAATAAAAGCTCACAATGCAGTAGTCAAGCACAGGGACAAGCATCCCCAAAAAGTGTCAAATCTGCATCCTTGGAGATACTCTAAACAAGCCCTGACCAATATCTGAACGTCTGATGAGAAGGAGAAGAAAAAAAGATAGGGTTTTAAGCACAAAATTGAACCACACGATTTTTTTGAATAAATACAACCCAGTGTATTCTGTTCATTGGACTACCTGCTAGATCTTGTAAATGACCTATTATAGATTTGAGTGAAGAATAGGGACATATTTTTCTGTTAAATACTACCTTTTAAAATTTCTTTAGCTTCTAGCTTTCTGTGACGTGCTATCACATTAGTCCAATGAAGGCAAAAGGCATCTTTCTTCATCAGGCAGTTCCAAAAAAGTCATACTGACTAATGGCCCAGGCCACATTTTGCTGGATCTGAATGATAAACTTCCTGGGTGAAGCAAAGTTTCAAGTCAGTTACTTCCATTCTTACCATCCACAGGGAGAAAGTGGCCAATGCAAAGAATGAAGATTGCTAAGGGACATTTCCATAAAAAAGACTCTGCATTAGCTTAGTTGAGATATAAAGCAATCTTTCTACTAGTATAAAACTCAGTTCGGAGGTTTTTCTGCTCATGGATTACATACTTCCTGTATTAGAAGAAGCTGCTTAGTGACACTGCTTGCTTCTATGAGAGGGTTAGCAGATTGGTATATCGCATAGGAGTTATAAGCACCTAAGAGTTCGTTAATGAGGAGACCTCAGAGTTATCTCTGTATCGCTGCTTGTTTTTACTTTTTACTCAGTGAAAAAAACCAGCTCTTTACTACTCTCTGCCACTTTACCAGATGTATTTAGCACTGGAAAAAAACGGAAAGAAAAAGTATTTTCAAAAATACTTCTAGGGCATGATTCTGGTGCCAGCCTAAAGATTCTCCTCTGCTCAATGCCTGCTGCTTCCAGCCTCTGCAAGTGAATTGGTATAAATTAAAAGATATAGAGAGGAACAAGCAGCCAAAACTATGGAGTGATAACAGGGACAGATAGAAGGAATAAAAAGACATTGTGCAATCAGGTGTAGGAAGCACTTCTACTTAATGTTTAACCACAGTACTGAAGCAGGGAGGGGAAAGTATAGCTGGCTTGGGCTAGATGCCTGATAGACATCTGTGGCTGCTGTGCTCCTTCCCCCCAGAGAAGCTGTACAGACTGAAGAGTCTGAAGAAGCTGCACTCAACAAACACAATGGAACTGGAGAAGACACTTTAGGCAAGGCATGAGAGAAACAACCTAAACACTTTTAAGAGAGAAAAATCCATTCTTTTTGACAGGACCTTTCCCACCCTTGCAATGGTTCAGCAAAGGCAACCAGAGGATATTCCTGAAACCAACTTCAAGAAAAAAAATGCAATGTGTTTGTGAAACCTTCTATCTTAAAGATCTATTCACATTGAATCTTTCCAAGCTACAGCTCAGCTTGACACATGTAAAATTCAAAAATCTCTCTGGTCATATGCTACTCTATGGGCAATTGCAATAAAAGCAAACAAAAAAACCCCACAAAAAGACCACAATAAAACAATACAAAACAACCCCAACCCTTTTTTCTGTTAAAAAGAAAAACAACAAAAAACCCCTTTCTGTACTTCTCTTGTATTCATAAAGCCTGTTATGTCAACTCAACTTGCACATGCAAGAGAAAGTCCAGAGTTTATGCTGCAGAGGTGTAGCAGGAAACCGTCTGAGCCCATATCTATTCTCTTCCTCAGTTGAGAAGTACACCAACAGAATAAATTGCTAATAGTGAAAGCAAGCCCCTTAGCAGGATGACCTCAACAGCAGTTTTACTAATCAGCCTACACAGTTTATCACTGCCAGCACACTTGGGCATTCAGAGAGGCACAACAATCTGCATGGGTCTTGGTGGGAAGAGCAGAGGTTGCCAGAAGGAAGTGTTTGGAGGGCACATTACCAGGGCTAGGCCATGTGTGCATGGCTGAAACATAAGCTGCTTTTCTGCAAGCAAGCTCTTTTAATAGGAATCCAGTTTATTTATTTATTCAGAAGCAGATGGCATCCTCTCAAGATGTTATGCAGAACATGACACATGAAACAAGTATTTTCATCTGAGCATATTTTTTCTAATCAACTCCCCGCTATTCAGCATAAAATGACAAACAAAAATTCAGTCTCCAGGGTCTGGTAATACTCTTGGCTAACTCGAACTAACTGAAGATACAGCAGTAAGTGATGACATGTAATGACTTGTAACACACTGAAGTGCAGACTAGATGACCTCAGTGTCTTTTGTCTTAAACGTTATATTAAAAAACTGCATTCCAACTGCAGGGGGGGAAAAACCTACAAATTTCAGCCCCCATGCTGAAGAGCAGATCTGATGGAGAAACCTCATGACCTGAGGTTAGTCAGAAGTGCCTAATGCAACTTTTTGTATTTATACAAAGGAAAATGAGGCAAGAAAGCCTCTGATAAAGTATGTTAGTAATACTGCCATGCAATCACTGTATTGTAGGATTCTGTATGACATTGCTGATAGCTTTCATATTATGTTTTTATGTAATTCCTTCTGAATCATGACTTTGAATCTCCAGTCACCACAAAGCCTAAGCAACCACTACAAAGACTTGTGCAGTTATCACTACTTACAGACAAAACGTAATTTAGAAGGAAGCCAAATACTACCAAATACTCACCTACCCTGACCTTTCCTACTCCACACCTCAAACTCAGAGACAACCGTGTGTCTGCTGCCTTTAATAGACACTACATGGTTTCCTTTTAATAGAGAAGTCATATATATGCAAGTGTGTTAATGTACAGAGGTTCATTTACCCTAGAATAGTACAATGCAGTACACCAAAACTGAGTCATCCTCTCATTACAGCCTCACAAAGCATGTAATTAAAACCTAAGGAACTCCCACAAACTAAAGTGATTTTAGAATTTTCTGCATGAAGAATGTGGATGGTCCTAGTATTTTCCAATAATTTAACAATTTACTGGTTTTGAAAGAATACCAGTACTAACTGCAGGAATTTTAGTGTGAATAATCAATTTTCTTACCAATGACTTACTCCCATTTTACTTTGTTGTGACTGGACATGGGTAAGAATGAAAAACCATCCTCAGGTGAGCTTTACACTAACTAACTCTGGACAAAATTTTCTTTCCATGAATGAAGATATACTGTGAACAAAATTTCAACGATATGTTTTTCTTCATAATTCTTCAGCTTGCTACATCACATTTTTAAAATATAGGAACTCATTTTAAATCAATCAACTAAGTGCCTAAGCATTGCAAACTTTATCACTTCAATGGAGCTGTATTTAATTTGTTGATTTGATCAGAACAGTCATTTCCACAGTATCTAACTGATACAAATGAGACTGATCTGTGGTCCAACAGACATTGGGAGAGTGGCTCTAGGATCTCGTAACAATTTCTGCAAAATATAAATGTAAAAAAAAAATAAAAAAATTAACACCTAACTAATGTACCTACCCAACCTCACTCTCTACAAAAGGTTTTTAATCCTTCTAAGTGAAGTCACAGTAAAAACAGAGCAGAATTACGCGAGTAGCCATGAAAACTGGGCACATACCAAGGACCTTACTGACCTATAAACAAGGTCTGCAAAAGCACACAATAATCACATAAATATCACTCTGCAACCAATAGAAATCTTTAACTGCTGAGGATTGCCAGGGATGCTGGAGCATGTAAGTATACATTATGTATGAACACATGAAGTATATGGCCTGTTTGTATTACATTACTCTACTAGGTTTGCAATTTATAATACACAATAGTGCAGCAATAATTTCCTCATACTACACTTTAACTGAAAAGAATCTAGAGATAATTTATAACTTTCATTGGGCCCTAAATTTCAACAGCTACAATCTAAACGAAATATGATATAAATTAATTTGCTATCAGACTTCATACCAGGAATTTGAAAATAGAAAAAATATTTTTTTTAAAGCTGGGAATAAATGCAACTCTATTATATGTCTTTTCAGAAAGAAAGCTAACAAAATTGCAGTTATTTTTATTTTTATAAAAAAAAGTTTTATTGATAGGCATAAAACATCTAATAAAACATGGAGTGCTCCTTAGCATTTCATGCATCAATCACTAATCTACTAATATATTATACTCAATTAAAAGATGACATTTCAAACTGGACTATGCCAATAAAACAGTAACAGTGAACCTTTAACAAGATGTAACCAGAGGAATACTGATTTCTTGAAGATGACCGCTGTGCCAGAATAAAACTTAATACTAGAAAAGAAAGGAATTAAGAGAAAAAAATATATTAACATACCATTGTAACAAGTCCAATTTCTTCCTCAAAGTTTCACAGCAAGCCAAAAAATAGAAGACCAGTAAGGAATACCGATTGTTTTGGCTTGTAACACTTTACCAGAAGACTTAGGGCTCAACCTTTAGTGTTAGCTAGCTACGTCTGTATTTCAAAACGCAAACCAAAAGAAATCTGACTTCCAAAAATGCAGAGCAGCAGCACTTCCTCATGAAGTCAATAAACACAACAGGTATCTAAAGCATCAACTGCAAAAATATAAAAACAAAAAGCATACCACCAATTTGGCATGCGTATTAAAGGCACTCATGCTTGACCATTTTTACCCATTGCTTTCAAAGCTGATTAAACATAATATTCTTGTTACCTTTTCCCTTTTACTTTACAGCATCTAAAGGGCTCTTGAATGTAGCATTTCAGGAGAAATAAAACCTTTGAAATAAACATTTCCTCTGATTCTTAAGAGCAGAAACATCAAGCAGAACTAAATCAAGTTCAGAAAGCCCTCATTTCAGAGCACATATTCCAGAATTGGTCCTGGATCCCGATCCATAGTTTGGGCAGCCACTCCATTGACTGTTATCACTATCTTATACTCAGGATCATTTGAGAAAACCCATTCTCTCACTGTGAAGTTATTACAAAATACAGATTTTTTTAAGTAATGGTAATAATTGTTTTAAATTGAAAACTTTCCACTTCCTACAAGGACATGAGATAATCAATATGTCTTAATTTATTTTTTCTCCCTCTCACATATTTAAAATGGTTTTCTTTGCTGCTCCATTTTTTGTCCTCAGAAAGGTAATTTCTAAAAACATCCCCCAACCTCACTGACTATACAGGACCCAATAAAGCTAATGCAATAAAAAGCACCATCAATGTGAAAAGCAGAGAAACAACAAAATGTCTCACTAGCTTTCAATAATAGCAATCAAAGATATAACTTGTGCTTTGTATAAACTCTTAAATATTTAAAACAGGTTTTCAAGCTAATTGCCTACACATGCATGGAAAGTAAAAATAGATCATTCTCTAAACTAAAGAACACAGAATAATCTGTCATCCTTTGTATTCAGAAATTAAAACTGAAAATCACAAAACACACATTAAATTGTCTGAAATACCCATTATTACCATATGAAGTTTTCCTGCTTGTACTAATATGAAGAAAAAAACATATCTTTGAATTCGTTGGCGAAAGGGTGTTGCATTGCACTGCCACAAATACATCTTTACAGAATCACTAACTTTAGGAGAAGCCCTAGCAAGATAGTCTTTCCATATGCTGACAATTATTTTTTAAGTTATCTATGCCAATAAAATGTTATGCCTGGTAAAATAATAATTAGCTTTGCATTTACAGTCGGTTTCAACTCATTTCTGTATTTTTCAAAAGTGTCCACTGAATTTGAAATCTGTCCAGAAAATCAAAGGCTGAGGTGAGAATACAACACAGCAAGTCTGTTTACACTGGAGGGGTTTTTGAGCTGACTAGCCCAAAACAAAAAAAAGATGAATGAAAATCAGTATTCTTTATTTAAAGCATCTAAAATTTGTGCCTTTTTCCCCCCCAAAATTATTCTTTTAGACAGTTCTCTAAGCTTTCTTTAAAGGATGTCATATGAATCTAGAGTAGAGAAAGGTAAGGCCAGTAAGGACCTCAGCAGAAACCAGACCAGAGCTCCACCTTCTTTCTGCTTTCCCAGTGCCTATCCTAACAGGGCAATGATCAGAATCTCTGAACGTCTGCACAGTATAAAAGTAATTTCATAAATAATAGTTGAATGAATTATTCCATAAATAATAATGGCTCACAATGCACAGCTTTCAACATTGTCACAAAATGTTTCCTTACTTCTAATGCAAGAGAACTTACATTCTTTGTGAAACTATACCATTCCTATAAATACAGTTTATTTACATTATCCTTATAAATGACTACAATTCTCTTGAATGCTGATTATATCTCTTCATCTCTTGGACTCAAATATGTTTTAACAGACAGTTCTCAGGACTAAATTCAAGCTATACCAAAAACTATTATCTTTCTATTTTGAATTTGACACCCTTTTATTTCTTTACATGTCCCCTTGTCTTATTCATTCAATCCCAGAAGAGACATTTCCAACTACATCAGTCGTTATTTCAGAGTGTCTATAGTTCATTTCTTTCTAAAATATTTTCAATCTTCCTTTCAGGTACATGATTTTTTAAAATTATTATTATTTTATATCCTCATTGTTCCTGATGTACCAGCTTTCATCAATGGCTTGGCCTGGATTGTCCAGCTGTGTAGACATGGGAAGTCTACTTGGACACCTGTCACATGGAACCAGTCTGAGAGGGCAGCCGGCCAGTTTCCCCACTCCCTCTCATTTCAGCCCATATAAAAATGACAGAGCAGGTTGAAATCTGAGGGACAGGAGTGCTAAGGCATGGAAGACACTATGCCAGCCAACACGTTATCTACAGATCCATTATACACCAAGCTTGATTGAAGAGTAATGACAAATGTGTGTGACAGAGAAACCTTCCGAGCTTCTTCAGTCCGATATGAGGCCAAGTCTCCTTGGTGTTGCCCCTAGCAGTGTGTAGGTATTCCTATCTGCATCCCAGGCTAAAAACTCTGTTTAGGAGCCAGCAAGGAAAACAGTCAGTTCAAATTATCTTCCTGCTGTTCATCACTTTGCTTACCCTTCTGCTTTAGGTTTGTCTCTCTGAAATGTCTGTTTTCTTATACCTTAAGGAATAAATAACTGTTCCTCTGCAAGTTTTGAGTTTGCTGCTCACTGCGCTTTTTTAAAAAGACCACTAATAAATATAAATAAGCACAGATCCTATTACAGAATCTCATGACATCCCACTGTTAACCTGACACAACTACAGTGTACCACTAAGCCTACTCTGCTTTCAATATCTCCAGTCAGATTCTCAGCAGCCTTTTGAAGCACAGCTGCTTACTTTCTTTAGTTGCCTCTTTCAAGGAATATTTTCAAAGAAAATAAATGACAATCTATACTTGTTTACCCATGTTGCACGGAGATGTTCAAAGAACTCTTGATACAATAGTAAGATGTTCTCCTCCCTCCTCTTCTTCCACATTCAATCTTAGAACTTCCCAGTTTTCAGATGTGTTCAAATATAGAATATCCTAGTTCAAAGCACTAGTGTTATGATTTGCCTTTGTTTCTTAAAGGCATCTAAAATATAATAAACTTTAATAATAATAGTAAAAAATACTCGCTAACTAAAAACCAAAAGCTTTTTATACATTCTAAAATTGCAGAATTAAGAAAATAATTACCAAAGCAGAATTAACCGTTTGATAATTTGTGGCCTAATGTATTTCAGTGTGTGTTCCTAAATGCATTTACAACATATATACTATGTATAACAGATAATTTAGCTATTTTTCAAATCAAACAAAAAAAAATGCATATAGTATCACAAATCTACTGTTTCTGTATTTTCTTAAATAAAATAATAGTACTTTGCTCTATTACTATAGCTCACAGCAGCAGTTTTGGACCATGATTATGCCGCTTTGAGTACTTCTAGTACTTTGTCTGGGTAAGAAATACAGCTATCCCAGGGCAATATAGGATCTGGCTATTTAGTTAGCACTCATTATAAAAAAAGACATTTTTGCAATCACCTGTAAAATACAAAGTTGTTTCCAGCTGTTAGAAACACAGCTATCTTTAAAAAAAAAATTAAAATCTCAGTTGTGCATCTCCTTGAATCTAACAATTTTCTCTCTTTCACAAGCACTGATGGAAAAAAATTGTAATAGTTTATTTACTAATTCTTTCTATGATATTTTATCTTACCTGTAACAGTCTCCCTATGAGGATGTTTTCTGAAGATTCAACTGTAATTTCATCATCTGCCTTTTTTATCTTAAGTAGAAAATGCGATCTAGGCAAATCTTCCCTGAACCACACTACAGTTGTTTTGGTCATTTTTAATGGATTTTTGTATCAACCTATTAAAATTAATCTTCTTTTCAAGAAAAAGCAGATTCATAATGAGTTTCTTTAGCAAATATGCATACAATCCACTTCACAGCCTCTGTGCAGACATATGCAAAGTAGGTTGAACGTGAGCCTCCAAACCAGAGCCTTTGCTTCATTGTGCTTCATCTTCCCTAAGTTTTGCCACAGCAGGTATGACAAACACGTCCTCAGAAATTCCTTTTGTCTCATATTGGTACAAGTACTGTAGGAGGACATAACGACTGAGTAGTGAAGAGAGATTTAGCTTTATGCTCACCACTGGGTCTGCAGGTGTAATAACATTTCCGTGAAAATAACAGGAGTTTTTCTATCAACTTAGGTTGAGGATTTTATGTCCAAACTGAGTGTTTCTTGAGAATGTTTTTGCTCTGCCCTTTTTAAAAAATAAATAAATAAATTAAATACATTATACCCAGAGTTCCCATTAAAGGTTTCTCAGGGACCGAATCAAACCACGGAAGAAGCATGTCTCTGTCTCCCTCCCCAGGGACACATCCTCTCCCTCATTGTCACTTCCAGAAGGCTGATAAAAATAAGTCTGTTATTGTTAGGAGTTGCTTAGGCCGTATTATAACCTGGGGTTGGGGAAGCAGGGGAAAGGAATGCGATCACTCTCTTCAGAGTAGCTACCTTTGACACCAGTTTAGCTATATGAAAAGTCTACACCAACACAGCATCCAACTAAGAAATCTCTATTCTAAGTAGCAGAGGATGGCAGAAGGTAGAAAAAGCAAGAAACCAGTCACTTATGCCTTATGCTCTCAGGAAAACGGCCTCAGAACCTAAGCAAACCCTGCACTTAAATACTGATTTATTTTAGTGATAATCTATTGACATACACAAATATAGCCCTGAGGATGAGAGATTTTCACAAGAAGTTCTCAATCCTGGAGCACCATGTAAAGTAACAATAATCTCTATCAGAAACTAGACAAGCAATAAGAGAACCATACCAGAACAGTATGTGATAACAGATCAATTTTCCATGTAACACAGACCATCCAGTCTACTAAATTGCTAAACACTTCTGCATTTATATTAAGCCAGAAAATATAGATAAACAAGAATTGGCAGCAAGTAATAGTATTATTTTAGCTAAGAATAAAGAAGCAGAGGAACTTAAAAATTACTTAACAGTTATGGAAAAATTGATGGTAAGTTAAAATGTTGCAAGACAGTATTATAAGCGAAGTCATAATACGAACTCTTAAAGAATATAACCTAAATGAAATGCAACTACTGAAGAAAACAAAAAAAATCAAAGGTTTCTTTGAGGTTGATTAAATGAAAATTGTTTTAGCATTTACTCTTAGTGATTTGGTAAATGCGTACACAATAGAAAAGATACAAAATTACACACTGTTGCATTTGACAAAGATGTTTAACCAGTAATTTCAGAAGTTAGACAGGCTTAACAAAGGACTCTAACCCATTTCATAGCCTTTTGTTTGCATTAATAAACCACTTGGTTGTTTTCCAGATCACTCAGCAGACATCAAGCCACTATCGAAGTGCAATGTACAATAGGAAGTTCCTGTCTTTGGGTTTTTTTTGGAATCATATTTTACAACTTAACCAAAGCAAAAACAAATGAAAGGGGGGCTCAAAGCTGCTTCTGTCCTTCCAGGATGCCAAAAAGAAATCTGACAAACTGTAACACATCACCCTAACTTTCCCTTAGTTGTACTGTCCGCTCTAATTCACATAGCAATGAGCTTCTGCAACTCCCCTCTTTCTTGTGCTGTTTGAGAGGGTTACGTGCAGAGCTTGTGGGTGACTTGGACAATGTATGTGCTTCACACCCAACACACCTTTGTCAACTGCTATGCTCTTCACAAGGGACTTTTCAAGGTGGCCTCATGAGTTGCACTGGTGACAAGGGACTGTTCTTCATGTAATGCTCAACAGCCAGCCACATACCGGGAGAGGGAAGAAAGTAACTGGGATAATTTGGAAGGGAACTGGATGAGCTCCCCTCACTCTAAGGAACAGGGAGCGGCTGAATTCCTTTCAGCTTGGCTTGGTATTGTATTGAGAACGTACCTTTCTCCCCCCTTCGGGTTGCCTCCATAAGCACTTCTATGCTTGCTTGGTTCCTGTTGAGACTAAAGCTATCAGACACTTAACCAAACAACAGACACTATTTTCCTTGGGTGTTAAGACCAGATTTCTGGTTTTTGGAAACTGTGGTTTTTAATCCCATAAGCTTCTTTGGGTAAGGGCGGAAACAGGCAACAAACAGCACTTAAGTGCAGTCACTTTTTTCCTGATGCCTGGCTTTCTTTCGCAGCTAATACCATTGTTTTGAGATAAATACAGCACCATTATCCAACTGAAATATCAGCCAACACCCTTGTTCCTTGTAGGGTGATACACCATGATCATCTTTGTATGGTCAGACAGCCTACTGCTCCTGCAAGTTATTCATCAGAACTAATACGGGCAAGGAGAGACATGCTGATGCCGCTGTGCACACTGGCGGTGCTTGTCTGTCTAACAAGTGATGTAATTCACTGCATTTCTTGTATTTCTTCTCTTCCCATCCACCAGCCTGCCTTATTATAATTATAACAACATATACAGCTAGATGTGCTTTTCTTGCTCATTTCATACTTTGAGCTTTGCGTGCCTTTCTGCCCATAGTCTCCCTGCTGTTGGCATTGATTCTCAATTACATCCACATGTTGGATGGACACTGTTAGCTGAATAAAAACTGTAGCAACTCTAGGGTGACCCAGAAAAAAAATGAAACAACAAACTAGAATTTGCTAAGCATTCACCTGGTTTATGGCCAAATTTTGCAGAAAGTAAAAAATCATTTTAGTCATTTAGTCCTTCCTAAAATTACAAGACAACTCTCTAGTCTTGTGTGACTGACAGATTAGATTCCCTTTTACAGTTTCACTTCTTGTGTACTCTATTAAATAGAACTTCCCTGGATATTATGAGTGTACTACGCCTAAGACATTTGCAATAAACTTTGAAAGCTATTTTTTAATAGTTTTAATGAAGGAAGGTCTAAAAAACTTTTTAGACACAAGGCCACTTTTTGTCTTGTCTAGTTTTCAGTAATACGGATTGCTTGTAGATGCCAGTAACATCTTTTCTACAACATTTTAAATCTTTGGAGGTGTTTTACTGTTTCATTCATTCATTTCAGGATGGCTCCTATTAACTTTTAGTAACAGCTGATGATCAGCACATATTTCAAAAAATCAGAACCACAGCAACATTCATTCAGTGACCCGTTACCACTTCTTCCATGTATCACTCTTCTTAGACTCATATATAGTATATTACCTTCATCAATTCTATTTTCAAAGACAAGCCTTTAAAATACAAACATTCAATACAATGGTTTTCTTTGTTAAGAAACACACTTTGGATAGCAGCTACATTCTAGTGTGCTGAAAGCACCAACTCCCAGAGCAAACATTACTGGTATTTTATTCCCCTGGTGCCCCTGCATATTTGTATAAATATTTGCTGGTTGCCTTTTCTGAGACTGTAGGAACTTTGGAACAGGAACTACATCATGGCAGTTTGTCTCATGAAAGCACAACTAGGTGCTACAATAGTACTAATATTTTCGAGTAATTGCAGTCATAGGATTTGCCTATGCACACAAGTAGTTTTGGTTTTGGTTTGGTTTATTTTCCTGGTGTGCACTTCTATTACAAACAAAATAAAATAAAAAAAAAAAAGCAAGGTTGGAGAAAACAAAGAACAGACTAAAAGATGAAAAAAGTTTCACCATCCTGGACTAGGACTAAAAACCAAACACAAGTCACACAAGTCAAAATCAGTCATAGCAATAATATCAAAATTAGGAACACTGTTTTCATAACAAAATTTAAAATTACTTTTTTCAAATATTACTTAATAATGTACATCTAAATCAGCTTTAATTGAAAAAAGCGTCTAAAAATTTTTGAAGTGCACTATGTATTTTTCTAGAAACTTTCAAAATTGTGCTTTCCAATTAGTGATTTCTGTTTTGACTAATTGGGTTTTTCCAACAAAAATATTTGGCTAAAAATTCCTACACCAGCTCAAGTAAAAACAAATATTTTTCAAAATATTCTTTTGTCTTCCTTACAGCATCCTTTATGTGGAAGCAGGCACTCTTAAAAATTAACAGAAGGTGTATGTGCAGGAGGTGGGAAGTTTGGAAAGAG
>NW_010174232.1:0-46616 GCF_000695765.1 Mesitornis unicolor | reverse complement strand
ATGCCAGATCTCTCATCTGTATTATTAATATGCCAGATCTGGTGCTTGTGAAGATGAGGGTATGAATTTGATGGCATTTCTCTGCAAGTAATACCTCTCATGATGTATGATTCTGAGGTGGTGTTGAAAAATGTGATGAGGAGGTGTCCATTTAAGACAGAAGGAATGTCCTGAGTAAGGAGCAAAACAGGGTCCTTAACTGCCACAGCCCCATGCAGGGGAGAGAGGGAAGCATCGATTTACTGCATTTTTAATGAATAGCAGTGTGAACTTAAAAATAAAAACAGCAAGGAGATGAGCGCAGCTTTAACGAAGAGACAGAGGCTGTTTTAGCTCAGGAAGCTCCAAGGCTAGGCTAAAGCTAGGAGACAGGGCTGCCTCTCTTGCCCTCCCTCTAAACAAAGGTCCGCTCTGGCCATGCAGAACGGCTGAGTTGGAGCCTGGGCTTCCATGAGAAAGGTATCTGTCCAAGAAATCCTAAAAAGCTAGGAAAAGAGACTGATGTCAGATAGGAACGCAAAGTATTTTTTTTTGCAAATTTGTTTCCAAGTTTTATAATCAGGTAATTACTGTATGATTTGGATCTTGCACCAGAAGTGTTGCAGATGAGCGTAACTGCCTGCAAAGCCATAATAGAGTTGGCTTTGGGGACTGGCAGCAGTGTATCAGGACAGAGAGAGAGCCTCAGTTAACGTACTTGTACTAACATCCCTTCAGCAGTAGACAGAAAGAGGAAACATACTGTGTATTTCTGGGCAACCACATATTGTAACTATCTCTTTGTTTCTCCTTTTGTTGACCTACACCTTAAGATCTCAAGAAAATGTGCAACAAAAATCTCATATTGCCATCATCCCTAGGGTCAGTCAATACCTTTCAATGTTAAGTGCCCAGACAAATGCCTAAGAAGAGCTGAAGGAGGTGATGGCAGCTGAGGAAAGCGTAACTTAGTGAAACAGATAAACACGCCTCAGGTGATACTTCACACATCACTACCATTCCTGTTAAGGTCTTTCCACTTCCACTTGATGTCCTGTACCACTGTCACCAGAGTGAAAGGTTGGTGGGAATGATTTAATCATTTGTGGTTACTGATGTACCCAAGAAAGTCCTTTGTGTCCCAATTTTTTTTTCTGAATGCCATGAGGCAAAAATACCCAAAAAAACCCGCAGCACTTATCAATCACTTCACTAGGAACACTACCATACTCCAAAACTCTTATTAACTATCACAAAACCATCACAGAAGCAAACACACTCCTCTACCTCACCCGCTCAGAACACTCCCATACTGGCATCTCTTGCATTCTCCCCTCCAGCTTTGTTTACGTCCTCTGAGATTTACATTCCTTAGCCCATGCAGAGGAAGAGATATTCCTGGCATCTGTGTCTGCATTACCATGGTTACCTAGTTCATCTGCAGCAAAACGGGTTGGTCCATGACCTGACACAGCAGCTCCAGGAGCACGCTACTCCTCCTCCTCTGTCCACTGCATTTCAACCTCTCCTCCTGCAGCTGGTTTTTTCAGAAAATCTGACTGCAAGCACCAGTGGAGCATCCAACAAACTCTCCCGAAGTCTTCAACACCTTTTTTTTCCTATATAGTTTGTCTCTAAATATGTTTTTTAGTAGGCCCAGTCCTTAGGTTTCAGGCATTTTTTCCAGCAAGCCATCATCTGCATACCTAGGATTTTGCCCACGGCATTTATTTGAGGACACAGTATTACACTTGAAATTTAGCCTCAAAAGCATGCTTACAACACAACAACCTAGGTCTGTCAGGGAAGGGCAAAAGTCTGAGGCACAGGAATGAGGACCATGAAGTCTTAAACAAGGGTCTCAGCTGGGTGGGGGAACAGCTTCCTCCCACAGGAGCATTTTGGGTTCCATTGGTGTGACAAATTCCACAGTACAAGTTGAAGAATGTCATCTACTGAGATATTAGCAAACCAGGCATCAGACCTACATAAGCTCAATACCAAATGAGGTATAAACAACAAAATATTGATAAAATATAATGAAGACAGAATTCAATCCAGGCAGAAGGTGTATGTATATCCACAACTGGCTCAAATTTTCACTAAAGCGAAGCTTATCAACTTTGTTTTTCAAGCAGCATCATGCTCACAGGTTTTTTTTCAGGCAATATTTATAAGTAAACAGATATGTACACCATTATGAAAAATCTCTGTTCACATCATTCACTTATTCCCGTAATTTATATTTTCAATATTCATTAAAAAATTGATCTATTTAGAGAAATTTAAAGCAATGACATAAGCGCTGGAAGTGGTACACGGAATAGATGTACCACACAATGTCAAGGCAAACACAGATCTATCTTGTGGTGATTCTGAAAACAAAAATACCAGTGAAACTCTGCAAGGAAAGCAAAAGCTGGCAAAATTCAAAATGGCTTTGTAGTCATACAGCTATGTAAAATAAAGTTGTGAATTTCTCCAGACTTGATTTAACATGGCTGAAACAGAGTGGGTAATTTGTTTGCATCTAAACAGCAAACAAACAAACAAAAAAAATCAGTCAGATGAAAAATGTACACAAAAGTGACCGACTTGTACACGTACCTTTTCCATTTATTGTTAATGCTGATGCAATTGTGGCTGTTACTGGCACTGGCAATTGTGGCACTAATGGATGTATCCTGGGTCGGCTCCCCATCCTCGCACGCTCCGCACCAGGTCCTAATAAAGCTCCCACCGGTTTTTCTGCTGCTACTTCTGGTGCTACAGAGTCTTCTTGATCCTGCTCTATATGGTCCATTTTATCCGGGCTTTCATTCTGGAAACCATCAACTGTTGTCCGGCTCTTAATTGGACTTTTCGGCACTAGAATTTTAATCCCTGATTTTGCAAGGTCCATATTTTTCCTTCCAGAAAGAGATGGTGAATTGTTTTTCCGGAATTTCTGGGTGGCAGAAAACAGTTGATTATTTTTTGATTCATGGTCTTTACCCATAACTAAAGATTTAGTTGATGTTTTTGAAAAAGAACTATTGGTGGATCTAGAAATTTGTTTTCTGGCGTTATTTGGAGAGGTCCTGTTTGTCCTGGTTAATGTGCTTTCTTTCTGCTTTTCATTGTGGCGTCTGTTAAATTCATGTATATATTCCTCACAATTTACAAGGTGCTGTTCTGGCTCCCAAGTATCGTCTTCACTGTCGTATCCTTTCCATCGCACCAAATACTCTGTTTTTCCCTTCTTGTTTTTCCTCTTGTCAACAATTCTCTCTACCTGTTAAAAAGGAACATTAAACATTAGACATGGGCAGATATACAAATCAAGCGAGGAACTTGCATGCAAATAATTTGCTCTGTGTGGATACATTTAAAAATACTCTTGTAGTTCTGTAATTCTGTATTGTAGCTCTATAGTTTACAGGCTTTCACTACTGACCGGAAATTCTTCTGTTTAAACTTCAGATTGTTCCTTCCATCTCACAAAAGATGTTCTAAAATACCAAAATTGTTCTTCAGTAAGTTTTTTCATGCGCCAGAATCTGAACATGACCTATTACAGCTGACAATCAGCACTGGCTCCAGAGAAGTTTTGACATCAACTTCAACATGGATAGTATTTCCCTCTCTGAATATAGAGATCACGTTTAAATATGCTGTATAAACACAGTGCATTTACCTTAGAAAACTTGTCAATTTCATATGGCTTGAATAATTTGCTTGCTTAGCATAAGGCATATGTGAGAATCTCTTACGTACGGTGAGCTATCCTTTAGTTACCAGGGACAATATGGTACAGCTCAGATATTGGGACAAATACAGAAGAATTTTTTTAAAGGGTGTTCTTCTTGTGAAAACAGAGAACTTGTTTTGGCCAGAGTCTTTGATACACATACTTGAACAAATTATCTCACTTATCTGCAAATAGAGATTATATTTATGTCACAAGTATTAAGCACGCACATGCTACAACTGCACATGGGACCCACAGGCTTGAGGAATTCAGGCACCAGAGTAAAGCAGACAGGGCAGACAGCAGCAGCTGCAGGGACAGAGGCTCATGCCTTGTACCAAAACTCGTGCCACTCATGCTAGTCCCACAGAAAGGGAATTCTTTTACAGAAAAAGAGATGTTAGTGCAAGGCTAGTCCTGGGATTTCCCTTTATTTCATTTTTCCTACCCAAGCTGCTCCCTCTGGTAAATCCTCCAACACACTTAATTTCAGTTATGGGACCAATACAGCTTTTTTTCTTCATCTTTTTTTGATTAGTAAAAATAAAAAGGGGGGGGGAGGAATGGGATAAGACTACCACTTATTAACCCCTAGCCCTAGTGCTTAGCCCCTCATGAACAAAGACCACGCATGTAAGCTAAGAGTACACATCTAGGAGAATCTCTGCAGAGCAGTAACATTTACTGGAGTGGCATTTAACTCAACGGAACATCTACACAACAGTTTGGAAGGACAGAAGGAAAATACAGGTATGCACATCATTACCAAATCGTATGACTGTTGTCAACAGATTCTCTTAAGAGTGCACCTCAGTTTCATATGTGGCATGCTAGCATGACGTACCGCCCGGTTTTCAACACTGAGGTTAAATGATTCCCATTATAATCCTGGCAGCAATAGAACTACACATCCTCAAACTTCCTGTGACACCCTGCAGGTGTTGTACTATGCTGTCCTGTCAATAGGATGTTGCATAGGTCTTGGGGAAAAAAAAACAAGCAAACAACAAAAAACCCCAACCAACCCAAAAACTCCAACCACCACACAAATAAAAACCAAACACAAACTGCCAGATCAGCTCTTTAGTAGAGACTGAATGAAAAGACCAACATTAAGCCAGAAAGGTTAAATTAGAAAAGAAAGACAAAACTAATGAATCAGACTTTACATATTGTAAAAAAAAAAAAATAGTTACTGCAATAGTCTTGTTTATCCTTTTTCCTTCTCACAACCTTCTAAAATGGATTTTTAAAATATGATTCTCAGAGAAAGATCTCTACTACTAGGAAAGTATTTTCATTTTTCTAGCAGAAAGTCTTTGTAACAAACAGCATTGTTTACTGGGCACAAAGTTTGCCTTTAAATACTGACAGGCCACCCGTTAAGGACATGCCCTTTTCAAGTAGGAAGTCATCCCTCTCTTCCAGAAACCCAGATACCTTGCAGCGATAACAGACGAACTCTAGAACAGATGTAAAAATCCATTCCTAACCTGATGATTTATAGAGCTAATAAGATATGCATAAAGAAAGCGGTTATATTTAGCTGTATTGTCCAAGCCTGTAACAAAATGTACTTTGACATTGCTCTTTTTGATTTAAAGATTTTTTTTTTCCTAACCCCTTAATTCTCCTTGAAGACATTTTATTTCTAGTTTATTTACAACACAAAAATTATAGCAATTAACCCGTGATACTCAATTTATCATGTGGCTTCAGTGCTTTAGTGAGGGACTTCTGAGATTGCCTCAGCTTGATTAGTCTAACTCCCCAAGGACCACTTGAAAAATGCTCAGGAATATTCTGCCTCAATGCTTTCACTGATGAGAACAGCTACATAAATGTTTCTTATCCAGATTTGGGAAGAGGAAACTGGAATGCTTCCACAATGCACACAGGGTTTGAGTATAGAACAGGAACAAGAATACCCATCTTGAACTAATGGCTTATTTAAACTCTTTCATAGCAAACCCAGGGACTACAAACTTGTACTTTGCTTTTCCTACTGAAAAAGAAAGCTTGTCTAAGTCATCCATTTCTACTTTGGTACATACAGTGGTGACATAACGTGAAATACAATGCAAAACACCTTAAAGTCCTATGTTAGAAGATGCTAATGACTTACATCCAAATATTTAAATGAAAAATAGAATATAACTTGGTAGGGAAAAAAGTCTACATTCCTACTTCCTGACACATCAGTTACGATGCGGTGTGATGATACAGCTAACCTGTTGCAACAGTCAGGTAACATCCACATGGATGCTCCCGCTGTTGGCATCCTGGAGCTGAGAAGGTGCTTTTCTGATCTTATGTTGAGTTAGTTCAGAGACTTAAAAACAAGCACAGTGCCCTGATGCACCAGGGGAAGAGCAAGATCACAGCCTTTGCCATAATCATGTCAGAAATGGTGGCAAAAACCAGTTCATGCCAACTACCATTCCTACAGTGTCCTATGCCTTCTGCCATGGGGTAACATTTTTTAAATTTTTTTTTATCATTAAAAGGTTCTCTACTGCCAAGATTTGCCACTAATGGCTAGTTTTCAAGTGTTGTAGAAGGATCAGGACAAAATCAAAAGTTATATAAAAAGGAAACATAAAACAAGTGTGAGGGAAAGTTATCAGGCAAGCTATCTGGGTGGCAAAAGATAACATCTCTCATTTTCTTTTAGCATGCTAACTTATCACTTTCCCACATGGGGTACTGATTAATGACACTCAAAAACTCAGCCAGCAGAAAAACTAACAGAAAAACAACACATCAGTCAGAGGTATAATCCTACAGTGGAGTGCCCAATTTATAGTCCCACACACCATAGTTATCGCTGAGATTTCCTGTTTGTAACATGGTAAATTTCTCTTCCTTCCATCAATGTGGTGAGAATTAGTTCATGTTTGCTTTCTTTCCCTGAGGAAGCAGATACTTTGATTTTAATTGCTTTTATTAGCAAGATATATTGCATTTACACTTTTTCAAAAAATTGCCACGATCAAGATAAGGTTGCAGGCCGAAGTGCTGTTTGGCTACAGCTGCACCAGGTGAAAACAGCAACACTGCAACTGCTCCTCTCTGTCCTGTGCTCAGAGACAACAGCTCCTCCCCATGCGTCAGCACAACTTCTTGTGAAATTATTCCCTAATGTAGTTCTGTCAAAGTGACCTGGTTTAGATATTAAGAATACCTGAGCTAATGTAGGCATCCTGAAATAACGGGTTTGGAGAGCAGCCACGGATGCGGTATTTTCTGACACATCTAAGAGAACCACAACTTTCAGCAGAGGACAACAAACACCTGTGGGCAGGGCGGGCATAGTGACCTCTTCAGAAAAAGGACATACAATCTCAATTTGCGATGGAAGATGTTTAGTTCAGGTCAATAAAACTAAGCATGAAATTCAAAAGGATATTCTCAGTCTACAGCATTGTAATTTGGGCACACTTGTAAACCTCTATAAGGCATACTCTGTGGGTGTATAAAGATCATACTTTAGCAGAATATTTGAAGAGATTAAACTAAAGGTGCAGCTGTCAGGGCAGGAGGCAACAAAAAGGAGAATGAGTAAAACAGACGTAGAAGTAGGCATGTAAATATTCAATGAGTACTGCCTCGCTTATCATAAATCCATTTTCCATTCCCATGGAGTTCCTCTCTGTTCTCATATGTGTGTCAGGCTAAATTAATTTAAAGTTAACAAATTGGAATGTATTTAACTTCATAGTCTATCCGTTGTCTGAAAATATAGGAGAAGGATTTGTTTTGTTAGCTGAAGGCTATGTTTTTGTTCAGAGCAATACTACAATTTAGAAGCAAATCCTTCTCCCCTCCACTCTCTTCCTGCTTACTGTGCAATGTTTTTGTATACGTGATTTGGACTCTTTATTGAGAAGTATAAATCGGAAATGGTGATACCAATGCAATGGTGTCACCTGTCATGCTTCAACCCTTAAGGGGGCACACAAGCCCAAGCAAATAACAGCTCTGAACCATTTCCGCACACATTGTGGCATGGATATTTGATCCTGAGAAGCTCCACTAAATCTAGTCCAAAATAAAAGTGCTGCACAGCAGAATATGTAGAGGTGGGTGTCACAGCTCCAATTGCCTCCCTCTACTGATTTTCTCCAATTGAGCCAAATTACTACTCTAGACATTCCCCAGTTCAAAGACTGAATCTAGAATAAATGCAAGTTTTTTGTACATATGTGCTATGTATGAACAGCCGCCCTTGCTTAAATTGGAAGCTGTTCCATGTACACATGGAACCTAAATGATCATCCATAAGCAATCATCAATGTTTATGAATATCTTCCATTTATTAAAATAAGTCAGTGATAAAAAGTATTCAAATATTTCTTACTGTAAATTAAATAAATGCATTCTACATTAAAAATGCTACTAATACATAGCAGTGTACATACAACATGTGAAAACAGTGAAGTGCCAAGTTTTGCTTAAAGTAAAAGGAGAAAGTAATTTTGAGAAGACAGTTATTAAAAAACAAATTTGACAAGGATGTCAAAATACACCTGAAGGTCTGCAAAATGTGCACTGAAATCCTCAGTGTACACTTTTATTAGAGAATACATAATTTCCAATAGTATGGCTTAACAACAGTTCGGAGTATTGCTCACTGCAGTTAGCACTAGCAGGTAAATTTCAAAAACGGTTTAACATACAGATTCAGAATACCAAAACCATAGTATTGTATGGTTTACGTTCAAATAACATCAGTAAAAAATTACACTAGGATACTGTATAAAACCTAGAGTTTGTCTTCGCTGCTGCTCCAAGTTCCTCCATTGGCACTAGCCTGGGAGTGGATGTAAACCTGCCACCACATGGTCCTGGAGCTGACTGATCTGATTAGCAAGGCAGAGTGATTGGATTAACAGTTGATGAACTGTTGTTAACTGAGCTGCTGCATCCTTACACCAGCCAGAGTGTCTATACGGTACAGGACTCTGACTATGGTGATGACTGTATTACATATACATTGCTCTGGAAGCCAGAGCTGTACAAAATAAGTATGGATCAGATGTGAGCAGATTATTACCTGTCTTTCAAATTAGCTACAGCAGATGATACAGCTTTTGTCGTATTTCTGTGACAGCTCTGGGATGAGAGATGATACTTGATCTGGCCCAAGGCCTGCCAATACAGAGTTCACCCACTCAACTGTCTTCTGGCAATTGGGACCAGCCGGATGAGTTCATACAGGATCATCACTTTACAACCCACAGCCTCTCCCAGCTGCCTTTTGAGGGAGTAGCATATGCAGTGAAGTTGGAACACATTAATGTCTATAAACAGGAGTCGTGTATAGCGCTAATGCTTGCAGCGCAATAAACAAAATTATGTATCTCAATCCTCTTTCCCAAAATTAAATAAATGTGCTAAAACAAACTTTAAGATTTCTCTTTTTCGTCAAGCTCTATTTCAATCAAGGACTGTCCATTCTTTTAGGATTCCTGGATGCAAGTCGTGCGAGAACTAACTTTGTGGCTGTCTGCTACATTCAATTAATATACTGGCCTGCAGGTCATAATTACAGTTTTAATTCACCCTCTTTATAAATTTCTAATCAAGTTGCTTATAAAAATACAATTGTCTCAGTCAAGCTCATAATTTATCATCAACTTTATGACTTATATCCTTCCATAGTCTTAACAAAGACAATACCCAAAATAATTTAATTACGCATTCTCATCAATGCCAGTGGATCCAGGGAATTGCAGCTGTGGCGCTGGCACATGCCACGCTTGGCTGCACAACCACTTCCCCAAAAGGTGTTTTAAGAAGTTTTAATGCCTCATACTTACATTCAACAAACTGATTATCACTGTACCTGCAACTCCTTTATGATCTACTGAAAAATACAGTTTGCAATCAGAAAAAAAGATCTCAGCAAGAAGCCTTTTCCATAGAGGACACCAGAGAAACAGATTGGGAAGGAGGGTCTGTTGCATGGGTCACTTTGCTTTAGAAAATTTACTCACTTAAGAAAGTTTGCCTGAGATTCACTTCCTCACAAGTCATCACTGATGATTGATGCTAAAATGTCAGCATCACAGATCTTTCCAGATACAATTTACATAGAAATAATCACAGCAATTTGTGGCGCAAGTTACAGCCTCCTGCAGAATTTATCAGCTGCTTCACCCTAATTATTGTTATCTAGCTATTACAAAAATGGCTAGAAAATCTTACTCTCATCAACTCACTGTCCATAACAGCTCTAACCTTTTATTTACAAAGAGATAAGACAGACTCACACATTTTCTGTTTTGCACAAAAGCAGAATGAAAATACATGAAAAGCTGTTAATTGCTGTATTAATATTGAATATAAACAGATGCCTGCAACAATGTGTTCTTACCAAACATGCACTGTTTCCCTCCTCTTGAAATAAGAACAAGTAGCATCAAATAGGCTTATCTTAAATGGAAATAGCTCTAATCAGAAGAAACTATTACTATTACTAGCATTTGGTTTAAGATACACAGCATTTCCCACACACAGAATTCCAGAGGAATCCTTTCCATCTTCAATTCATTTGTAAAAGCTTTATCCCAGCAAGAAAATCCTGGATTTATTTTTTTTTTCTCAGAGGGAAATATTCCATCTGCACTCGTCAAATTTTGTTGTTGGTATCTCTCCACTGCAGTCACAAAAAGTGTGGGTCCCAAATTTGGCAAAACCAACACTACCCCAAAGAAAATATATAGAGAACTGAAATGTATATTTATTATTGGCAACACCGGCAAAGTGAAAGACAAAACTCTTACCTAAAGATCATCATGTTTAGGTATGGGTTAATTTAGGAAAATGTGGTAATAAATTAAAGTTACCTCAGAGTAAGAGCTTCAGCAGCTTGACTACTATTTACTTAAAGGATAAGACCAATAGAAACATTGTCACTTTATCCTTCAGCTAGAATAATACAGAGTAGCAGATAAAGAATTTGTCAATATTAAGCATCAAGACTACAGACTGTTGCTTTCAAAGTCTGAATCTTCAACAGTGTTAAATTACAAAGACTCTATAACGACAAGTAACTGAGAAAGATGCAAAATATTTTATCTAAAAAAGTGTCTTGAGGAGAAAGTAGGTCACAGCAAAACTGTACTCCAAACACATTAGAGAACACTTTATCATGGCCAAGCAAACTTCAGAAACGGTAACTATAACAAGAAAGAGGGGCAAGAAAATCACGGGACAGTTGAAGAGTGAACTTGGTATGCTGTACTCAATTTATCAAGTGTCACTTAATTCTACAATAACACTTTTAGCTGCCAACACCAAACAAGGCTATTCAGCAGCCTGTTGCTTGTAGAAGGGAGAGTGACATGAGTGTGCTCCTGTAGCTCACTTGACCAAACCTAAGTAAGAAGGGACACAGACTTCATATATGTTCTCAGAAACTTATTCAGTAGCAGTCTTTTCTTTCTTTTTTCTCTTAGAGGTCCTGAGGTGCTTGTCCTATATAAAGCGACAGCTTTCTTTGGAATCACTGCTTCTAAGAAGGCACAACATGCGCTTACGACCTCCTACCAGACTCCTCTCACCCTTGCACTAAAAGCTTATTTCAGCAAGACATAATTCAAGCTTCTGGATACAAGACCATGACTGCATTTTTTGTTTAAAATACAGAAAAACACACTAAACAATTCCAGATCATAGTTAAGAACATTATTTACCTTCTCTTTCTGTATTCCTTACCTCAATTCCTACACATTCACATGCTGTATGAGCAGAGGTCCCCAGTCACTCTGCCTGCAATCTGACTTCTCTCAATACTTATTCTATGCCCATCCAGAAGAGCTGGTGATATGGAAATTCCCCCCAATTAATCAAGCTCAGTGCTGCACAGCTGCCTCTTAGTTCTGACATTCTGTTTCTCTATGGGATTTATTAGTTGGTGTATTATTTTTCCAGTTGGAAAAAGGCATTTCTCTGGTTTAGGTCTCAAGTCCTCCATCTCCCCAGTTTTCAGTCTGAACCTGAATTCTTGTTTCTTATTTAATACTACTGCCCTCTCTCATTTTCTTTTGGAAATAAAGCTATGGGATTGGTGGTAACTGCTTGGCAAAGATTCTTCCAGCTTGCAAGGTTTTAAAGGTTATTCATAAAATCAAGGAAGTTTTATAATGTTCTTCCAGTGTGTACCTTCCTAACAACGATGAAAAAAATCAGAGTACATACAAATAAGTTCATGATCTTTCACCCATAATTAACTTTTTACTAGGCCCATATATGGCACATTAGTCGTACAAGTTTTGCAATAAGGTACGTGTTCAAATGACTTTTATTATTTCATTATTATTTGTAACTTTAAGGGGTTGCTTCATCCTTAAAACATGCCAATCAGAAATAAAGCTATCCTACACTGAATCACTCTTTTTAAACATATATATACCTCCTGCTGGCATAATTTGTATGAAAATATATTTCCAATAATTATTATTTCCCCGAAATGTATCTAATACTTTAGGCATGATACATACCTTTTATCATCAAATCACTACTCATTCAACCTAACACATTACACTGATATTACAAGTCCTGAATCAAAGGGACTGATTCCTGTCAGATTTTCTTCTATTGTCCTTTGAAAATATGCACTGACTTAAGCTCCATTATCTACTGATCCTACCCACCCTCAGTTCATATATGCGTACTAAAAGTAATAGACACTAGATATTAGTCTGATAAAATATATTCTCCATCTCAAAATCCATCATGCTTTGTCAATGACAACAAACAGCATGAAAAGCAAAGTATTTTAGGCTTGGAAAATGGCAGCTTCAGTAACAGCAGCTTGTGTTGAGGTAAACTCATTTTTCAATAATTTAGATTTCTTTTAAAAAGCTGGGTAGCAGTAACTTCTCTATTGCATGGTTAACAAGAATTTCTGAAGTAACACAGAAATAAAAACCTTCTTTAGAAGAATCTTTTATTTGCTATCCTCTGGAATGAAGTAAGATAAGGAAAAACACACAGTTTCCAGAATCAGGTAATAAAACATAAAAAGTTATTTGTTACTCAAAACACCACTTCTTGCCTGTTGTTTTTGTCCAGAAAACATTGTCTCAAAATTTGCTGTAGTATGAAGTAGCCATTGCACTCTTGAGAAAACACTTTAAAACTGTGCCCCTTGAGGTCACAACACAGATGTTA
The DNA here is from genome assembly GCF_000695765.1 of Mesitornis unicolor. Lineage (NCBI taxonomy): Eukaryota > Metazoa > Chordata > Aves > Mesitornithiformes > Mesitornithidae > Mesitornis > Mesitornis unicolor. Next base: position 33,727 of record NW_010174232.1, on the reverse strand, counting down.
AAGAAACCTAAAGTATTTGTTCTGCAGATTTTGCCAATGCTCTTTAAAGTCTGTGGAAAGCCACAGTTTTTCCCCCAGAAAGAACCATGACTGAAATCTTCATTTAGGCAGAAATGGCACGGCACTACAACTTGTTAAAGTCCATCCTCAAGAACAAAAGAGCCAGGAGTTACCTTCTACTATTCCAAATCTCCTTCTCTACTTGCATTCAAGTCTTTTGCTCTATAGAGATGTCATATAAAATGATCTGTGAGTTTTCTATAATTACTACAAAAATACTGTAAGTAAAACTACCATGTGCTGTTTCGCAGAGGAAGAATATATTTTTCTGTATTTTCCACCAGGTATGGATACTGTATTGGCTTTTGGAGCGCCCTCACTCACCTGCTGTACTCACCTCTAACACAACGCTTCATCTGTTTGAAAGAGCAGTTCTTGGAAAACAACAAAAAAAGCCTCTCATGCCATCTCCTTTAGTCTCAGTTGCTTTTTATTCCTTTCCCTCTGTCTGAATATGATACTGCTACTTGCAGTGCTTTTCCTAATCCCATATCATAGTTTGCTCTCCAAATAATGCCTGGAGGATTATTTTCCTCATCATTTTATACTGTAATGGCATACTCATTTATCTAGTTTCAACACTGAAATAATTTGTAAAATGCCCTGCAAATTAACACTGGTTTTATTTTTAAAATAAATCATTGTATTCATTTTAATCCATGCAGCTGCTGGTGGTACAGTCAGTATTGGAAAACAGGTTTTTTATTTATATAAAAAGTATTTTAAGTTAGCCCCAAATCTTTCTTTTTGTCTTCATTATGTGTACAATTTCACTGACAGATCTAAAATTATTATTTTTATACTGTAAAAGCTTTAGAGAAGAAATAACTGTCTTACTTCTTTGTTTATGAAACAGACAAATTCACTAACATAAGCGTGGAGAATCAAGACAAGCATTTAATACACTGGTTTCTTATTTTCCCCTTCACTATGTCTTCTCATATTAAAGTCAGTTTAAATTCACACTGTAAGTGTGAATACTTTTTTTTTTTAAACTTAAGAGCTGTTTTCATATATAACATCTCAGAATTAATACCCTTTCTCCACTGGAAAAAAAAAGATAATCCAAACTAATGACAAAAAAAGAATGTAAAAATTGACATTAAATTATCTTCACATGGCAACACAAGCATTATTTATGGGTTGCCTGCACTAAGCAGCAGCGATCACAGGGCTATGTCTACAGTGGGAAGTTACCCTTCCATCACAGCCACTGCCTCATGAAAGATCTTTCCTGCAGAAGTAACACCAGTTAGTTTCTTTGCACAAAATTCAGGGAATGCTCAGGCAAGGTCTAGCATGTTCGTCATTCCACTTTCTAGCCTTGACGACCCCTGTCTACATGAAATAGAAATTATTTACTTAGAAACAAGTGGCCAAATTCCAGGAAAACAGCATTATACTTATTTTGTCATAGTACAGTTACAGTAAATTGAAATATAGAAGCATGTTTCACTTTCTTTCAAATTTGACTGGAAGGCCAGGTGAGAGCTCCTGTCTCTGCATACACTTGTCTTCACACCTAACATTATTACTGCATACCTACCCTGCATCCAGAGAATTTATGCTGCAAATTCCTTGCCAATAGTCCATCTGTTTCTAGAAATAGTAACATTTTAAAAAAATCTTTTAAATTCAGGATCTTCTATAAAAATAGATAATTTCTCTTTTTTTCAGGTGCTGGTAATTAATCTAGTCACCCCTTGGCAATGTCCACAGTATCACCTGTAAGTTCAAAATAGCTAAAAGTTAAATGGAATATTCTTTAAAACATATCTTTAAAAAGGATGTTTGCACAGTAAAGGTTTTTTGTGGTACCTTTTGATAGCATTTTGAATACTTTAGCACCACAAAGTACAACTAGTGTTAGTCAGCACAGGATTTAGTCTTATCTAAATAGCTACTGAAAAATTAAACTAAATTAATTGATATTGTTACCATTACAGCAGTGCTACAGAGAACAGAATTGAATTTCTAGAATAAATGCACAAATTTAGATGCAATCTGAAGCACTAATGATTCTGTAAAGGGTTTTCCTGGAAACTGTGTCCAGACTGCTGTATTTTGTCATTTGAGCTTTTGAGTCTGCATCTTCCAGACCTTGCTACTCGAGTAGCACAAAGGTTCAGCTTTTTCCTTGCTATTTTTATTATTACTAATCAGTCACCAAGATACGTACCACTGATTAATTTAGGCCTTGATTTTAAGGCTATGCTTTTCATTATATTGAGTGAAATTAGTCATTACATCAATGTGAGGGTTTTTTTTAAATCTGAAATCACACAACAGTTAACCATTAGGTAAAGTTCAATATACTTTAATAATTCATTTAACTCTTTTTTTCCTTTTAAAACGTGCATTCCTCTTAAGCTTTTGTTTGTTTTGAGTTTATTTTTAAAGGTATGTTAGTAATGCATGTACTACATCTGGGGGGATGGGTAAGATGTATTTAGGGTTTTTTCCCCTCAACAGACTAGGTCTTCACAAAACCAAAAAAAAAAACAACCACCTTCCTTGTTCTCATAATTATAATCCATGACAACAAACAGCTTTGTTTCATACTCTGTTGAATCTGAAACAACTTGGCTCTGTTACTGTAAAAAAACATAGCTGATTCCTTCCTTTTCCAGAAAGTAGCAATGTTATGGATTAAACTGGTGAATAGATCTGCCTAAAAATAAACGCATCCAAAAATGTTTGGGTTTTCAGCTGGTTTATTGTGTAATCATACGCTTACATGATGGAAGTGGAACAGAGCACGAAAATAAAAAAGTGGAGATGGAGCAGTGGAGCTGAACTCTCTTCATTCAGAGAGTTCTATTAAAAACCAAACCAATCCAAAACAACAAAGAAAAAACCCACAATATACGACTGCTTCCAAACTAGAAAAGCCTTTAAGTCAAGCATTTTTTTTTCCAATTTTATTTTCTAAAAATATAAAACCACAGATATTGAGATGCCAATTTCTGAATGAAAAAAATTCATCTTCTTGGCACTTCCAGAACCCTGTGACATGTCACTGAAGATAGGAGAAAGGGAAGTGAAACGGACTCCTCTTTAATCCTAAAGAACAAATCTACTGATGAATGTGAAATTTCAGTTTCCACTATACACAAAGAGCAAGTGTCACTTTCAAAAAGAAATCTGGGGGTTTCTTTTTTGAACTCTTGAGTAGTTATGCTACTCTACATGTAAAACTGAGCCCTCTGCTGAAACAGGCTTTAGATCTCAATGCCTCTGGACAGATCTTTACGAGGACTGGCGGCCTTCTGAGTTTGCTTCTGTCTTACCCTTTTTCAACTATTTTAGTTCACACACACCCTCTCCAAGAAATCTAAAGCACCATCTTTTTTATATACTTCCCAGTGCCATTAGGTTCCTCTTGCTTACACAACTCCTTACAAACATTAAAATATTGAACGCTGGGGACCAGCCTTTTTCCAACCGGGAAAACCCCAAACCCCAACTACTGATTTTCTTTTTAAGTTTGCTTGAATTCTGTAAGTACTGCATGTTACAAACTCAAATACTATCCACATCTCATGTGCCATTGTCTCTCCACCTTTTTTTATATCAGGTGATCCCAAGAGACAAGAGCTATCAGAAGTTTGTAAATGTTTCCAAAGAAGGAAAAACTAAACAGACTGATTTTTTGTTTTGGGGAGGAGATGAGTGAGGATAAGAGGTATATGAAATGATGAATAAGAAATATTTCCTATACTTTCCATAACAACAATAACAAAAAGCAGGGGATGCCTAGTGAAAAAAAACCAACGATTTTATTTAAAAATTTAACCAAGTTGTAGAACATATTGTCGAGCAGTACTCAGAATGGCTCTGCTATAGGGTGATAACTGCTGGCTCCCCTGCTGGGCACAGCCCTGTGTGCATCGTTAACCTTGTTATATTGCCTGGCGGGGCATGAAGTCTGAGAAATCACCGGGTGATTTACACTGATCAGGGTAAAAGTCACACCCCTAAGCCAAGACTCCCCTACTCAATTTTAGCCCACACCTTCTGAATCTTTGTGTATTGTACCCTTATAGATAAGTGTGAAATGACGTTGTAACTTGATCTCAACTTCTAGTTTATAAATATTCCCTGTTGTGTCCCTATGGTTGTGCTAGGTTATTTTGGCATTAGCCTGCTAGCGCTCAATCCTGTAATAAACGCTGTTTGCGAGACGACAATATTGCCACATCATACAGTGGAGGGACTAGACAAATTTATGGCCAATGGATCCATTATAGGTTACTAAATACTGATTGTAAATTGTAGCTCAGAAAACTCTTAAATTACTGATTCCCAGTAATGGGAAGGGTATGCAAAAGGAAGAGCTGTCTGTGCTGTCTTATTTTTTATCCACTCATTACTGTCATTTCGAGACAGGACACTTCCTAGGTGGGTCTTCAGGCTAGTCCAGTAGAGCACCTCTTACATCAAAACCCACTCTGTATTTTTAAGAAGTGGAAAGATGAGGATTAATGCTTTAATGACAACAGGGTAAAGAAGCTTTACAGAAAAGCCAGGGCCACCAGCAGATCAAGTGCTTGAACTGGAGTAGTAGCCCCTTATGCTCTGTTTCATTCAAACAAGTGACACTGTTATCTCACAAATGAAGTGTTAGGTAGACAACAACACTCTATAAGCCTGACTCTAAAGACAGTCTGGAAAGAATAGGTAACAAAGATAGCTACTTATTAAATTTAAATGTTTCAGGAATTTTTCAAATGAAATATTTTCTTAATGTTTCCATGGGGGATCTCAATACTCCTGAAAGTTTTATTTTCTCCAATCAACAAAATCATAAGACACTTTTTCAATGTTTATGTGATCAAAGCTAAAACATCTCAACATGTTATTTAAAGCAACTCAGTGCACTCTGCTCTACTGTAATTCAAAACCAATTTAATTTCATTTTCCTACAAAAGTTGACATGATGGTCTCTTTGAGATCCTAAAGCCTCCACTCTTTTCAGGGGATCACAAGCCCTTCCTTCACCGATGATGCAATTCCTCACATTATGCTGGCATGCCTCCTACCTACCTGTGCAGGTAGCACAAGAGAGCCATAACTGTCTATGCAATCTGGGAGAAATAACTCGCCCTAAGATCCTGGTTCATTTGGGTAAACAATATATTGAGGTTCCTAAATGACAACACCCTGAAGATTATATGCCACAGTAGCAAAATGCAGGTTGAAGAATCAAAAGTCAGCACAACTTCAACATTCCCAATAAAAGATGAGAATTCCTACTGTCAAAAAAGTTAATTTCAATTGACTTCCACAAAGAAAAAGCCCCACTGTCCTCTGTTGTTCCCCTCAAACACAAACAAATTCTATTTCTCAGAATTTCCTCATGTTGGAAATTCTAAGTTTTAGAGTTCTCTTCACAGAAATGCTTTCAGTGAGGACCCTGATGTATGAAGGTTACTTAGCTTCCAAGAGGGCAAAGCAGAGGACACCTGAAAACATGTTTTGCTTAGAGCAGAAAGCCACCACACAGGTAAGATCCAGATTACTGCAGACACCAAAATGAGATGTTCTATTGTAGTGTACACTGCCTGCTGCAGTCTCTGGAGTTTAACACCCTCAGTGGAATTCAACCATACCCTACAGCAAGGTGATGTTCAAGCATTCACATAGCTAGGATACCAAAGCCAGAGACATGTGGTAATGCAAAAGCCTTGCCTGCTAGATCAAAACAAAACAAACCACACAGAACCCTCACATTTCCATAAGAATACATTAAAAATACCAGCACAACTGAGACGGTCGTGCCTAACACAATGAAACAGGTACTTTTCTTTTGATATGTGCACTGGTGCCAATTTAAGCAGTCCCTGCTCTTTGGATATGTGTTAACTCTTCCCCCAGCATTAGTACAGGGTATTTCAGCTACACGATGAACCAGTCTGGGAAACAGATCCAGCTTTTAAATGTCCCAACAACAAAAAAAATATTTTAAACTTAATTTGCTTTCCAGTATCATGTTGTACCATTATTGCACAAGAGCTTTGCCATGCACAGAGGCAGGAAGGAGCAGCCAGGCACAGGAAGATAATTTCTCTGCTTATTATGGTACCAGTGCTAACTTACACCAACATAACATTAATTTCAGCTGCGGTCTGATAGAACAGAATGAACGTCTACAGGTGCTTACAGGTAACAGGTTATAATTTACCTACAACATAACACATCACTGAAACAAGCAGTGGTAATTTCACTATTACTCTTCACCATCCCGTATACCAATTACAGATATTTTGCAGCTCCTGAAGAACGGGTTTAATTTCTTTAATCAATGGAAAGCCAGTCATTCCAGTAAATAGCTGGGTTATTTTTCCTTTAATTCTTTTTTTTGTTTTCTATCAGTTAACAGGCATCAGAAAGACTTTTGAATTACTTTGAAACCAAGAACTTGGAAAGTAACCAGATGATGAAACCAAAACAGAGAAAGGTCTCCTTCAAAAAGGGTAGCTGGGTCCAGCTCAGAGACCTTGTTGTTGGATTTGATGGCCTTTGCAAGCGTGAGCTACAGTTTCCACTGAGCACAGCTCTTCCCTGGAATTGCAAGCTCTCTCTTCAGCTTCATGTGATTTGACAAATCTGATGACTGTAAGAAATGGTGCTCCTCAATGACAATCAAACACAACCATTCTTGTGCGGATATCAAAATGCCCAAAGACTTCTTGTAGTGGGTCATGGAACATTTTGTCCCACTATGACAATATGTTCTGTCTTATAGCCAGTTTTAATCTTCCTTCTTCCCTCCCATCTTCCTCCACTGAAGATTAACTAGATGATTAAATACTACAACAGTCCTGCCCACTCGGCAAATAAAGTCAAAGCCTTAGAAAGGTCATTTCATCACATCACCTAGCCATTTTTCTGACTTTCCTACATAGGAAGTTACATGGCAACTCAAGTATTTCTGCCACAGTCCCACTCTTACCAGCCCCAGGTGTCCCAGGCACTTCTCTTGGGATAACACTGGTGTTCATCTGATCTCAGAGGGAGAGGATTCAGAAACCTTTGGTGTACACGTACGTACACACACACACACACACACACCGCCTCCCAAGTATAAAACTCACCAGCTCTCTGAATTGCCTCACTAATAGATCAGCTCAGCAGCAGCACTCCAACCAGGCAGGATACTGTAGTTCGAGATGGGTCAAAAGGGAAACCACAGAGACTGCCCACTCCGCTCCGTGTAAAAGCTGCACCGGAAATGCGCCTTGAAGCTGCTCATCTCCATCCTCTATTGTTTGGATATACGGGTCCAGCCCCGGTAATTGAGGGCCTTTTCAGACCAGCAGTCTCCTGACTCCTGAGTCATCCCACACTTCACCGGGTGCTTAACTCTACCCGCACTTTCTCAAAGGAGCTGAATGTGTTTGGTGGGGTTTTTCAGTGTTGGTTATCAGAAAAAGCTTAACAGCTGGATATAGAGAATAAGGAATAAACAAAACCACACTAAATAGAAAGCCAAATGTAAAGGAGAAAATAAAAGAATGTCTCGGGTACTACAAAGAACAAAGTTCAGCTAGCTCTTGCTCAACCTGCTTTTTAAATTTACTTTTCACAGTCTATGATTCTCTTCATCTATCCACTAGTCAAATTTACTTTAACTCAAATTGGTTCCCACCTTCTTTCCTGCTCTTTTGAACTCCTCTGGACACACACAGAATGGAAATTAATCAGATCAATTCAGTGAGAGTTGCTTTTCCCAGCTCTGTTCAAGGGTCTTTTCACTCATTCTCCTCAATCATATCTGCAGCTTCCAAAGATTGAGGGTCCAGTTTTGTTTCTCTCCTTCATTACGTTTTGGGAGTGAATCCTTTATAATTCAGTTTGCTCAGTTCTTCCTTCTGGGTGCACCCTTCCCTGTCGCACTATATAGGTGCTCTAACGAGAATGAATAAACTTGGAAGCACGGGGGCAGCAGAATCGACTCATTGGAAGAAAAAAAATAAATGACCAAACAAACAAAACTAAGACCACCACAGATCTTAAACCTGGTTTAAATCAAGGTTTTCCACTTGCTTGAATCTTACATTTTAACAGCATCTGCATCCTACATTTTAACAGAAGGCCAGTTTTCATTGATTGGTACTGTTATGTCAAAATTATAAATACCATCTTTTAACCAAAGTTGGTGAGTTTTGCTGAACAAGACATCACTCACATTGATTAGTGTGATGAGAAAGGTGTGAAAAGTTTTATCTGATTTTTTATTCAGCTAAGAAATTCACCATTCTTAATCTTAAAAGAATTAAGGAAACTCTGAATATCCAGTTTTATTTATAACTTACATGAATTTTTATTTGCATGTAAACTAAGACAGGTGTATATACAATATTGATTTCTGAAATCCAAAATGTTTTCTTGACTTTTAATAAGTTAATTCGTTGAGAATATTGTATAAACTGAAGTATCTCTGTGTATCTGTTAAAAGTTTGCTACTACTGCTAGGAATGGATTAGGTACCTAAAACACAAGTTTACTTAAACTCAGCCCATGACTGATTCAACAATTATTTGGCAGCAAAATACACAGTATTTTATAGTTTTCCGTAGTTTAACGTACTTTGTTAGGTTATAGAAAGTTCAGTCTTTAACAGATGTATCCTATTTTAATAAAGTTAATTACTTATTTAAAAATACACCTAGTCCTATCATCACATTCGAAATTTTATATTTCTCTGTATCTTGTTTGCTTGTCTAGCATAATATTGTTAATTTCATGTTCTATAGAGAATAATTTTTATTCTAAATTCCTCTGATTCAGTTTTCTTAACAGCTACCCCAGAGTTACTATATCTGTTTAATGTTATTTCACTGCCTCTCTCTTCAGAAAAAGTTATAGTAGTAAACATTGGCTAAATTAAACTCAGACCAAATTCTAAATTTAAAGAACAGTTTCAGCCGATTTTTTAGACTGGCAGTGGGGATCTGCTAATGCACAACAGCTGGGGACAGCTATTTAAATCTAGGAAATGAACAGCTTAATTAGGGAAGTATGTTAAGGAACATGAGGAGCCCCAAGTACTGTACATGAGGATTCATCCAAGATAACCATTTTCAGATCTGGGAATCAACATATGGTCCTTTCACTTATTATTATGAAGTGTATCCAATACACCTACACCTCTGTAACTGCTTCTGACCTAAAATTCTACGTACCTACATGTTTCAGATGCAAAAAAACAACAACTTTTTGAATATATCTTAAAACTGTTTGAAAAAAGAATTCACAGTCTAAAGGACTGTTTGTCCGAGTGTGGATTTTCCACATAAGTAAAAGTTGCTTTGTTGATTTGCTTTGTATTCTTGTGGCAAAAAGAATTGAATATCCTACTAGTTAGCAAGGCATCAGCATTTATTTTATTCCGAATTGTTTCAAAAAAAATCTCCTCAGTGGTGGAGGATCTAACTATGGATCCAACAGTAACAGTATCTGCTTTTGTATTTAAAGATTAGCTTGAAAGCAAAGGGTCAAAGGTAAATAAATTCCATTTTAACCACAGAGTTTTACATTTAGTGGTATGGTTCAATCACACCAACACAGTTTGTGAGATATTTTTCTGACTACCAACAATGCTAATGCATCAGAATCAGCAGAAACAGATCTTACTGTGACACCAGAGGAAATATAAAAAACTGCTCAGCTTGGCACCTGCCAAACAACTCAAAATCCTGCTGGGGAGCACTTAGTTACATAGTTGAACCAAAAAGATTTAAAATACAGTAAGAGAAGGAAAAGGATAGAGAGGACAAAAGGGTCAACAGAAAGGAACAATAAGGAGTACACTCTGTAAAAGTGCATTATTTAAAAGACAACTCTGATCCCTCGCTGTGTTCAGTTCTCAGGGTAGAAGAATAGATGGTATTATTTTTAATAAGGGCTTAAGGAAATAATATTTGAGAATAAGGGTTCAAGCAGAAGGGAAGAACACTGTCTGTGAAAGAAGCCAAGTAAAAAGAAGGTGAGGTTTAGAATAGAACAAAGGATACAAAGGTTGCACATAGAAAGTACTGTACAACAGCGGTTTCATCAAAAAGACAAGCAGGTGGCTTTTTAGCGCTGTATGCAATAACAAATTTGAAAGCTACTTGGAGCAGAAGATGGGAGTAAAATGTCCAAATGGAAAAACAGGAGGAACATTGTGGATGAAGAAGTGGGCTACAGTACTGCAAGCATAGCTGTTAATGCAGTTGCCTGCCTGATGCTCAAGTAGTGCTTTGAGGATCTAGATGCTAGCTCCTGGCTGAACTCAGCCAGGGCTCTCAAAAGACCAAGGATGTGCTTAAGCCTCAGTGAAGGTTGTGGCCCAGTAGATTGAATGCTCAGACTACAAGTAACACTTGGATTTCACTGAGGTCTATGCAAAACTCAACTGCTCAGGACATGTGTAAAAGAATTTAAGCAATTCTGAAAAAAATAAATGAGGAAAAGGGCTATTTTCAGAAACAGCACTACACCAGCAGTTAGTTTTTCTCTCAGGCTAAACAAGAATTATTTCCACAGTGGAACTGGACAGCACTGAAAATACCATCTTCTTTAAGTACTGTCTTCCAGAAAGGCATTTAGATAGTCTGAAGTAGCTTTATGATGGCCCAATGCATTCTTCTGAACACCTCTTCCTCCCAGTAGTTGGCCTAAGGTCTAAACTTCAGCTCTTAATATAATGTTTTTCATTTTTTGCCTTGCAGTGCAACCCTTACCATGATTCCCAGCTTAAGGATGCAGTGCAGGGATAAACAGGTAGATGGAGAACTGTATTTCACCAAACTTTCCCATAATCTGGCACTGACAGAGATTTGGGTACCTCAAACTAATCTTTAGTGCCTTCTTTATTTTATTATGAAGATTATGAAGCCTTTTTGAGCAATATTCCCCCACGACACTGAGTGCATTTTGAGAACACAGTATTCTTGAGAGGCTTCCCAACACACTTTGGAAGATTATAAGCAAACAAATTTTTAAAGACAAAACAATTACACAAAGAAAGGAAGTTTCCTTGGGAAGAAAATGGAAGAGTAAGATTCTGAAGCCTTGTGAAGCATCTGATTGAGCCTCCAGGACAAAACATTTTTTATAGCACTGGAAAAATATGAGAGCCTTGCAACCAAGCCTTTACCACCTCACCATGCACGTCTGTTACCATCCCCACCTAGAATGTCTTTCTTTGAGAGGATGTCTAAAACTCGAGGGCAGAATTTAAGGAGGTACTAAGTGCTAGCAGTGAAAAAGTAATCTATTATTATGTAAAACATGGTTCTCTGAAGGGGGCAGAGGCTCCGAAGTGGAAGGTGATTTAAATGAAAAATTCCCTTCTCAGTGATGACATCAGGTTTCAGCATTTTGTTGTGAACATGGGATGGTATGCTCCTATCAGTGTTCTGGTGTCTAAACCTTCCTATTAGTGGGGTAAGGGCTTCAAATTAGGTCTTTGTCATCACAATTTGAAATCCATTGAGGCAGAAAACTTCTAGTTATATAAGAAAGACTGATTTTTGTGTGGTTAAGTGATTTCCAAAATGAATTTCCAAAAAGAAATTGGTAAGGAAGTGAAAAAGATTAAAAACTGACAAAAATCCTCTGGTTTTATTTCCATATGTCTCCTAATAAATATACCACCCAAACAGAAGATTTTACTGTTAGAAGAGGTGCAGAGGACAAGCACTGCTGCAGCTGATGGTGAATATACAGTTCTGAACTTATGTGTAGATTAGCACTATGTACCATGAAAAAAAAGGTAGTCTACTGTCTAACATTACTGTCAGCACTCTCAAAACTGCTATTACCAGGACAACAAAGAGACCTTTCTCTTTTCATACAATTGGTTTTCAATTGCTCAACCCAATTATAAAATCTTGTGCTTTTACAAAGTAGGCACCAGAGGGAGACCTGCACTTTAGTTCAACTATGAAATAATGCTGGCAGGAGTAATTCAAAAGTGGACAACCAAAGCCTCTTGGCCAATATAGCCTATGTGGTTCCCGGTGAAATTGTGGCTAATGGGAGCAATCAAGAGAGGGACTGGTGTTGGCAGTTTCCTCTTTTTTTAGTAGCCCAAAAAGCTTAAAAGTGCCCCAAGGAGAAAAGTAGGTTCCCAAATTTCAGGCTGTTGATGAGGATATCTCAACCAGTTGGGGCATAGTTGGGAAAGATCTGCTCTTTGCCACCCATGTCTCCAGCTTATCGTCACATCCTGCTGACGGTTACCACTTCTCAAATCTTCTGGCTGAGCTGCATATATAAGAAGTCCCTAAACATGTCAGTCAAAATAAGCTAGATCAGATTAAGTAATTTAAACAACAAATCTTTCCTAACATGGCTCAATTTGACCGAATTGGATTAGGGAGGGCTCCCATGAGCAGCTCAGCTAGCAGCCCAGAGAGGGCGGTAACCCCAGGTAGAGGCAGTGCTGAATGCTTTGAGGTAGGTAGAGGCAGTGCTGAATGCTTTGGGGTAGGTAGAGGCAGTGCCGAATGCTTTGGGGTAGACTTGCTCTTCCATTGCCAGAGCTGCTGCTGAAGGAGGACTAAAAATATATACATACTGTAGGCAGGTTGCTCCTGTCTTCTAAGCCTGATGAGAGACAGCAAGTGAAGACATACGGACAGGAAATGTATTATTCTCTTAAGAACAGTTACTCTTAAGCTCAAGCGGGGAAAAGCAATGGGCAACAGCTTCTAGGAAGCAGGCAAGAGCCCAGAAAATTGATCCCATGCACACGGAGTCAAGCAAACCAACTGGAATCCACGTAGACAAAGAAAATCATCATTATGAATGATAGGTCTATTGGCATGGAAAAAAACTATCAACTCTGTACCTATACAGCTGGAAAAAAGGTTTATACTTATGATAATCGAAAGAGTTATTAATGAGAACATAGAAATGCTCATCAGAAGTACTCCCCCTGCTTCATAATTTTTCTTAATATTCAAAAGGCAAAAAACATCAACAAAATCATCAACTCCTCATATGCATTCCAAGCTAAGAAAATTTTTGAACAACGAAGTTTAAGGAGCAAATTCTAGAAGAAAACCAAAATTTGAACCTGCTCTCTTGTGATAAAACAACAACAGTCTTAGTTAATAAATTTCTAGAAAGTTTGGTTTTTAACGTTCAGATTGAGAATCTGGGCTTTGCATTTTTGTTTTAAGTATATACAACTCAAGTTTTTAATCAACAAATTCATTGCAGATGCTTCCAACTACAAATAGAAAATGCTGGTATTTCAGCTAAAAGATTATTATACCTTTAGTATAGTTTTTCATCCTACATTAAAGACATTTCATTATAGGGGAGTTGGTAGTTGGAAATAATGACAAATTTAAAGTTTCCTCACAACAGCAATCTATTTCAGATTTCATATCACCTCCAAAGTTGCCAGCAGCTTCTGAAACTCAGCAGACTGAACCGTCCAAGGATGTATTCCCACAACTGCTTAAAGCAATACTCATGGGATTACCAAAATTTAAACTGAACCTGCTCTTAGAGAATATCTGGCCTCAAACTAAACCTATTCAACAAAACAAGAGGGGAAAAAAAAAGTAGGGGGTTGTGAGGAAGAAGAATTTCTGAGTAGATGAACTCCCCAAACTGATTCTGTGTGAAATCCTAAGTGTCAGTGTTGGTGGAGGGAACGAACACGCAGCTAAGGAGGTGGGGACAAGGCAGGATATCCACGTTCCCTTGGAAATATGTGGGAATCTCTAGTCCTTGAGAATAAAGACAAACAGGATAACCTAAACATGTCTGTACCATGTTTTTTGCTCATGGTTCATGCTTTGGAAGCACCAAAGGGGAAGTCACCCTTCCCACCGAATTCATCGGAAAGCGTACATTGGCTGTGTACCTTCTAGTTCTCTTTTAATTATGACTGCAGATGGTTTCTTCCCTGACCACAGGACTCATGATCCAGTCTATGTACAAATTAGATACAACGAAAGAGAATTAAGAACTCACAGGCAACCATAAACCTGGCATTTCCTCAATCTAAAGTGTTTCAATTTGTGACGTAAATAACAGTCATTTTATGATGTGGTATAAAAATCCATAAAGATGCTCAGCCATAGCCCTTGTCCTCAAGGGCTCACAATCCTCTCCCTTACACCCATGCAAGAATTTTATCAGTTTTATCAAGTACAGGAACAAGAGGCTAACTTAAATGTGGTTTGTTTATAGGCACGTCTTTACCAGGCAAGCAAAAGTAATTATCTCATAATTTGGTAGGAACTGAACTTGAAGTATTTTAGTTTTTGTGGCAACACATATGCACTGCCATTAACTGTATCACAGAGCAGACTGGGTATAGCTTCAAATATATTAGGTATATATTCAATTATTTGGTATGTATTTAAGTTATATTTGGTATATATAGTATATTTTGTATAGTTTTGTTTATACTGTATCACTTCCTTTTGTATCAGTTAAATAGTCTTTCTAAAAAGTGTCAAATTAGTTATTTTAAAAGTGCAGTGAACTACTAAAATGTGCCCTAACATAAGGAACATTTCTGTTTGTGGCTACACTTCCTAGTTCATTTCCATGAATAATATTCAAAAGTAGTCTGGTCCATTCTCAGCCTGACACCAAGTCATCAGCAAACTCTCATGAAATCCAGTACATCGTGCCTACCAGCCACTTTCCCACAAATCCATAAGCAGGGGCACAGGGAAGTGGTGGAAAGAAGAAAAATATTAGGCCTGACCAAATTTCACCATTTAGATAGATACAGTGACCACACTCACTAATTGCAAAAGTGGAAAAGAAACCAAATTCATAGAGCTTTGTGCTCTGTGCAGTTCATAGTTGTTTCTCCTACTTGGATCATGTTTTCCTAAAAATTGTGAGAAGCTAAAGCCACATTACAAGGAAGGGCATGGTAATTAGAGAGGTAAGATGCTTGTTCTCTTCCAAAAGGATGCAGCACACATTTATGTACATACAAAGAGCAAGCACAAACTCTATAGCATGTCCCAAAGAAATCATACAGAATTTAGATACACAATACACAATCTCAAGAGGTGTATCACAAAATAATAGTCAGAGATTGCCACAAAGAACTACCTAGATACATAAGTCTGTCTACTAAGTGATGCCTACTAAGATAAAATAGATTTTTCTTCGGATATCATTTTCCCACACACCATCTTCGAAAAATGAGACATTTTAAATTTAAGACAAGCACAGGTCTTGAAAACAGCATTTCATTCCTTCAAATTTTTCAATGAGGTCTTATTTATGTCATTAACACATTTTGTGAACTGAAGAATCTTAACTCATGGGAGATAATTTAGGCACGAGTTCACTCTTAGAAAGCACTAAAGTAATTCAGAGACCTCTATCATAGTAACCAAAATCACCATTCAAACCAGAAAAACCTAGAATTCAGGAAATCAAATTAAAGATTTTCTGATAAAGATTTTAGATGTTCAAGTGAAATACCTGAAGGAATCCAGAGAAGCTGAAAGGTTATATATTGAACTCAAAATTCTACTGTAAAACTGGAATAATTTTTTTTAAGCCACTGAAATGGTCAAGAACAAACCTTTGGAAAACGGTATCTGTGCCATTCGCAGAAAGTAGGATTTTATTTAGATCCTTATTCCCCCCCCCCCGATCATAACAACCTTAATTCCACATGTACTCTGATGTAGTAGTGCTTCTGGAGTTCAACAAAACAGAATGTGGCAGATAGTGACCACAAGAGACGAAAATACACATCTGAACTGTTAAAAACAATACAGAAATTGCACAAAATAAACAAAAAGTGCAACAAAAAGGGGTTCTGACATATTCACCTCTACATTCATCAAAGAGAAAGACCTACTTAGTCTTTTTTACACTGTGTATGAAGTAAGTTGAAGACTAAACTCAATAGCTGTGACATGGTTAAAAATAGCTGTATGGCTTAAGCACGGCAACTCATACAGCTCCACAGGAAGAATTATTCTCCTGGTCAAAATATTTGCCTTTTCAATGAGCTGAACTTTCAGGTCATCTGCTAACAATGTAGATTCTTTCCTGTCTAGAAGAACTTTATTGTCTCTCCTTTAACAAATAGCAGGGTATTGTTCCCAGCTGGTTGCTACTTCACACAATTATCATGTAAAAAATCTTTCAAAATGCTATATAGATGTACGTATTGCTTGAATAATCACATATCTCATACTTAATTCCTCTGTGAGATAAAATTTAAACTCATCTTTATTATCTCCTCTCCCTACATCCTCAACCCTCCCCTTCACTTCTCTTTTCAGCCTTGCCTTCAAAAATACAGATGCATGTTACAACTGGGAACAGGGTGCCTTTGATGCTGAAAACACTTTTGTCAGATTTTTTTTGACCTGTAGTGAGAGTGATAATCATTTAATTTACCTTCTTATATAACAGATAATTTCATTCCAAAATTCCTGGATCAGTCCATCATATTGTGCTTAAACTAAAGGCATCTTTTTGGAAAAAAACCACAGCTTTTTATTGCTGACTTATGCAGAACATCCTTAAAATAACCTGTTCTGATAGGTAACTGCTTTCAGTTTTAAATTTATTATATTTCTAGAAGAAATACATCCGAGTTCAGCTTTCAGCTCCTGTATTTTGTCATACCATTGCCTACTATACCTAAAGGACTGCTCCTTTTGAAATCTTTGCCCTGTGTAAGTACTTAAAGGGCATCAGTCACCTCCTGAGCTGCTCTTTGCTGAGCTAAACAGTCTGAGCTTCTCCAGCTCTTACTGTACACCAGGGTTTGTTCACTTAACTTGGTTTTAAGGTTTTTCATTGTCCTTGACATGTCTTTCTGAATCTTTTTAAGTTTATCTAGGTTTTGCATTCGTTTTTTTTTTCTTTGCACCTTAAACTCAAAGAAGATGTCATTTTCTAAGATTATCTCACTAGAGCTATTCAGCAAAATAAAAGCACACCTAATTGCACTTAAGATCCCCTACATCCATACCAAGGGACTGCATTGCGCATTTTAGCTACTGTGTCGTATCACCAAATTACTCCTTTCCAAAGTACTACTCTCCATCCTGCATGTATGAACATACTGTCTAGGCAGATATATTTAGCTATACTAACATATGTTGAAATGATCCCCATTAACTAAGTACAAACCATCCTTCACACTTATTAATCCATCAGTTTTTTGCATATATGCATTTTACCAGAGATTATATTCTATTTTCCTCCAGATCATTATCCAAATCCTCAAAGCAGTGGGCTGTGAAAAACTTCTATAAAATCCAACATGAATGTCCTACATCTATTACTGCTTTATGATCTGTCAATTAACCATTTAACTTATCAAAGAGTTAGGTTTTAAAAATTGGAATACTATGCCGTACTGCATCAGGTGCCTTATATACTTATACTACATAGGTATCTTTGTCAACAAAAAACTTTCAGCCTTAGAATAACAAAATAAATACAGAAAAGTTTCAATTGTCACAAACAGTTAGGCAAGCAGTGACTTTGCTTTCTTCATTTTTCTGCTAAGTAATTCTCATTTCAGCATTTCCACGGTTCTTTCTGTGATCATTATCCACCCATCCAGTCTAGTCTTTATGTTATATCCTGGCCTACTCTCTCTCCTTTACACTTCTACAACAATTAAAATTAAAACAAAAGAAAACTCAAATCCCAAAACCTTGAATATCTTCTGTTGGTCAGCTTTTTTTTATGCTTGCTTTTTTGTTTTAAAACCTAACTTCTGTAGACTACAGAAAAAAATTAAATTTGTTTGTTCCTGCCAGAATAAAGAAATATTTTTTGTAAATCACTGTAAATTGTGAACACAACATCCAGATTTTGGGCAGAGAACAACAGTATATTGAGTCGCCACATGTAGAATCACAGAATAATATTTTTTGCAGTATTTCTGCCTCTTCTCAGCTATTATTGTCCCTATTTTGGAGCTGCATATGAATATTAGGGGTTTTTTTCCTCTCAATAAATACGAGAACTTTCACATTGTTCTTAACCCATTGATTTACGGTTTATGGTTAGTGTCTACATAAACTACTACGAATGGCCTTTTCATTGTGACAGCTAACAGCCACTACTGTTCATGGCATTTTCTCTGAATCTTCATTCATTTGAATCTTCACCTGTGCCTTACTATGGTAGGGCAGTTTCATACCTATCCCTAATGACTTTTCCTTGCAAGAATTAAAAATCTCCTGGGTAACTTTTATTTTTAAGTAATATAACTTTGAGACAAGAATGTTTTCTTTATATTTTCAGTAGACTGTATTACATTATGTTTAGAAAACATCCTTTTAGAAAAAAGTGATTAGTTGTTATTGGCAAGGCCTGTACTGGACAAAGCATATTCAAATACGCAACAGTAACTACCAGTGCTGATTGTTGTCATGGAAGACTTCTTATATTTAATTTCTTTTTTTTGTCAGAAGAGTAAAACTGAACAGAATTTCTTATTCTCATAAAAGTATGATGAATGATCTGCACATATTAGAAATTGCAGTAATTTTTTTTAATGATCACCTAATATAAACACTTTGAAATACCAGTGCATAGTTTCTTTGCATGTAGACATTTCAAGAAATATTCCTCTGTCACATAAATCCCAGGAAAACGTGCCTTTATCTCTATAAAAAGAAAGTTCAGACCTTACAGAACTTTGTAAGGCAACTTTCTATCCTTAAGCATACACTTTGTTTAGTTGATTTTATCTTGTGAATAACCGAAAATAGAATGCAATGTTTTAATCCTCGCTTTCTGGGTGTAAAAAAAACAATGCCTAGGCCAGGCTGGCTGCTAAAATAATGCCAGTATTGAACCATGGAGGAAAAATGGAAAAGGCAATAATAACGGCCTGATTTTATAATTTGATTCTGCTCTTAATAAAGTGTAGCACTCAATAAAAACTGGCATAGTGGAAGTCTGCTTGACTTAATAATTTTTCTATAAGTACTCTAAAGTGTTCACTGTTTGGTTGTGGTTTTGGTTTTGTTTTAAATACTCTGTTGGCAAGTAAATAAATTTGAATATATTGGACTGAGCTTCCAGACGATGATCAACAGATTTCTTTTTTAAACAGACTGTAATCTTGTTTTGTAGTTTTAAATTATTTATTTAACAATCTGTATTGTGTTTATTCTCTAAACTAAACGAAAGATCAATGCCAATGGCTGGCAATGCCATTAAATTGTACTGGTTTAGAAGCAAAGTATAGCATTTAAACTTATTGCTACATGCACCTGTTAAAACAATGAGTCATCTGAATATACATTCATGCAATCTTAATTTTTGTGTGCTACACCCCTGAAATAGCCAATATTTTAACCTACTTTGTTTTCAAACTGCACACAAATGCAGACTGTATTTGCAGTAAGTATATTAAATGTTTTTAATAAAAGAAAATTGTCTTTTAAATGCTGAATACATAATCTAGTCTTTTTATAATAATATTTAATATTTAGAAATAACACATGTCTTAATTATTAGCTACGCCTAAATAATCAACAGAATATTTTTGCTTAACATAAACAAAATAAGGAGCCTTCACACACACAGAACTGAAAACGTTGGATTTTGGGCACTTAAACTACTTGGCTGATTTCTAGATTCTCACTCAATTACTCTCTCTATGTTACCAAATCCTTCCATAACACAGCACTAGCCTTGTAGTCTTTAGTATTAGTAGATATTACTCTTTCCTAACCAGTTTTTATTTATATATTGGAAGCAGTTAAAGAGCAACAGAGTTTACTTTCCTTATCAGTTTTCCCACCTTCACATAAACACATTCAAAGTGAAAATAATTTGTTCCTGACTGTGAAACTGAAACCAAAAGTAATTAAAGCGTAAGTTTTTCTACCCAAAAGATGTTGACAGTACTTATACTCTGAAATTTAATTCCACTGGAGTGGCTAAAAATAATCTTTATGAACATCAGCACTCTAAGTGAAATGCAGCTTAAAGTGAGCTCAGCTATGAGGAGACATCCTATTCCATCCCACTGCCCACTCAGGGAATAACCAGAATCCTTAGATATAAATGATACTTTTGACTATGATTGTATGTCACCCCCATCTTCAGACTGTGTTTTCTCAAGAGCATCAGAGCATGATTATAATATAATCAAGGTGGACAGGGGAAAAGACAACCTTACATGGCTGCAGAACTTCCATTACTGAGTGTGGCACACTAACAAAAAGTTTCAGTAAGCTTTGTATCCGTTATGCTTAAAGTAAAATCTGGGGAATTGTTAATAAGTAGCAGTTATGCAGGACTGAGAAGTAACTGGAGTCCCAAATTGTTGCAGGCACGAGTTTTCAATTTCTACATTAAAATGGAAGTGTAACTTGTCACTAAAAGTGTACAGCACAGCGTCTACTACTCTGAGTGTGACCACATCATCTACCAGGGTTCAGCTCCTTTCTCAGGGGCGCTGCTCCTCACCCCGTCCCTGCACGGTGCTGGACGACCTCAAGGTGCAGTCCAGGCATATGGGCTCTGTGAGTCAGCACAAGCCAAGGGCAAAAAGCTGTGCAGCCACACTGCAAGTCAGCCCAGCAAGTTGATCCAGCTGAAAATTAAACATGCAGTTTGACAGATTCTTTTTTAACAGAGCCAAGTCATTGCTGCAACCATCCCCCCACACCTACCCAGTTTTTTCTCCTCTCTCCCTTTAACCATGCCATATATCCCTGCTCCTTTACTTTAAGGGGTATCACTTGAATTTCAGCCTGAGCCAGTCAGAAAACTGCCAGAAAACCATTTCTGCCAAAGCAGTGGACAGCCTTCAGCTAGACAGGCTCCCTTAAGTGGCATTCACCTGACCCAGCTTGTGTCAATGCAAAGGAAGGGGGAAGAATGCGTGACTTGCTGGAGGAGGCAGTGGTGTCAAGCAAGGCTCCCAGCACTTAAATTTGCTTAACCTGTAGAGAACAGCGCCATCAGATTTCCAGGTGAAAGTACACAAGGAATAGTTTCCTTCCTTAATATTTAGTATGTCTCAAAACTAACTATTAAACATCATGTCACTCGAAGAAACACTAAGGGAAAAAGAGGAAAACTGACACAAACACTGTTGGGATACACAGAAATTTCTTCCCTCAGTTTCAGGGCTCACTCACTGAGGCTGTTTTTCTGTGGACATCACTTGGTGGCTCAAACAGCTCCAATGACCTTCCACACCTGCTTTGTCATCCTGGCAAATAGGTGCATAGCCATGCACTGAACCAGACTAAGGAACTGATTCAACCAAATAAACATTTTTGGAGCCAGAGTTTTTTGTTTAGTTGCTTTTGGTTATGCCAGAATGATTTTTCCAATCCTCTTAACATGTGGCCAAGCTGCCCTTGTGGCTCAACAGAAGAAACAGCTGAGTGGTTGGAGGAAGGACCTGCTGAAGTAAATTACAAAGCACTGCCACCCAAACACCATCTGAGATTTGATGTAAAATGAAGCAGAAAACATCAATTAAGGTTTAAAAACATAACTTGATCAGTTCCTGTTACTCAGACAACAAGCTTTAACTTACACCACACTAGCTCAGTGCTGTGCCGAATCACTTTATACTTCAACAGCACAATCCCTTAACAACATTCACCTACTAACACAGTTTACAGTCCCAAAGGAAGGCCTGTAATGAATGAAAAGTTGGGTATTATCCTGCATTAGGTTCAGAAGATGGTAGAAAAAGGAAAAAAACCTCGGTGCTTAGGAGGTCACATTTAAGTATATTTAACTTAACTGACTAAATTAACCCGACTAGCCTTTCTACACCTCTTTGTAGAGAAAGGGGATGAGTCTGATGACCTTCTAGAGGAATTTCACTTAGATGGTCTGAATGGACTCTCATCACTGATTACAGAGGATATCGAAGATAACACTGTATAATAGTTAAATACCTCACTGCAATTAGTCCCAGCAAAAAAACCCCAACCTCAAACTAAAAAAACAACATAAAAGGGAGACAGGGTTGTCTGAGGTTTGTACTTTATCATAAGACCCAATACTGGGTGGCTCTGTAAGACACAATCAGTCTGCTCTACTTTATTCTAAGATGTTCTGACAATATTTACTTGGGGGGAAAAGAAAGAAAAAAAAAGAAAAAGAAAAAAAAGGCTTCATTCTGCTTGTGCTTTGGCTCAGGGATTCAGACTTTGTCAAGGAGATGAGCAAATGATCAGCAATCATCTCTGAACTATTCAGTTTGAGTGATATGCTCAGCGCTAGATTAACTATGAGAGGGGAAAGAGAGAATTAAATTTTCCAAGACAGCATTCCGGTGTCCTAATGATGAGATCCTCCATTTTCTCCCAACAACTCCTGCCTACCCATCTTTCTACAAACAAGAAGGCAGTTCTAGCAGGACATGCCTTTCTTCCACTACATAACAATACACAAAGTTCCAGTTTCTTGCCCAGAAAAGTAAAAATCGTCCGTATTTTACAACCAATAGATAACTGATTCCACACTGAAAGTGCCCTTTTCTGAACAAGTCAAATGGAAGAAGATTTTTCTGGTGGTTTGACTAAAAACAAGAGAGACAGGTATTGGGAAGACACTGGGAAGTTAGAGCTCCAACATTTGACAAAATGCACAAACAAATGGAAAGGGAGCATTCATTCAGTGAAAAGCAGAACACAAAACTATCACACAATTCCACAGCCCAATCACTGCTTTCTTCTTCGTCTTCTCATAATTCACTATATCTCAGTACACTTTACAACTTTATTTAGCACAGAAAGATCTAAAATCCCTTCTCTCAAATTAATCACTTCTATTCTCATCTTAATTCAAACTTCATAAATATAAACAAGTGTACAGAAGAAAAATTTAACAGAGCTAAATAAAGCATTATTTTACTAATGGAAACAATAAAACCATACATATATATTTGTGTATATATATTTGTATGTTAGAATAATGACTCTTATTAATTCTCATTATTTATGAAAATGTACATCACGAACAAGAAAAGAAGCCAAAGGACATTATTTTTACTTGACAATAAGAATGTCATGATAAAGCAAAATATTTTGCATGCATGCAAGGAATCAGTTTTGTTACATTTAATAGCTTTGATTAGAGAGATATATATGTTCAAGTGCAGAGGATTAAATCCTTTAGGTTGTAATTACTTGAGTTAGGGCTTTAACATTGAGTAATTAAATTAACACTGAATAAATTCAAATAACACACAGCAATAAAGACAGGAACTTCCCATTTTACAGAGCAATACCAGTAAAAAATTATTAGCTAAGATCTTCACTGGCACTGGAAAAAATCATTCTCTCACATTATTCTAACTGTAACTTAACTGGTAGCTGTCCGTCATTCATTGCTTTACATGAGTATCTAAAGGTATAAAGAACTAGAGAATAACAAACAATTTTATCCGGATAAACAGAGGAATACAACATACAAATAGGTATAAATGAGTGAAGTTTCATCTGTCACTAGGGGTGGGTCAAGACCTAACATCCATGAGGACAGAAACCATACGATGTCCTCGTGCTCATTCTATCTCCTCACTAAATCCATGTTTAGCCACTACTGGCAGCAGAGATAACCTCCAAAGCACCATCTTATTTTTTATGCTTGTCCTGCATTGCACCAGTTTCAGGGCAAAGCTGAACATAAAATTGAAATTGATTCTTGTAAAGCTTTGGTTTTAAAGGCAAGGTATTTTAATGATTTATCTCAATAAGCATTTTTTTAAAAAATGCAATAAAAGACAAACAACCCTGATATTAAATCTTTAGTGACAAGAAAGTAGAGAAGTATGGCACAGTTTGCATACAATTATGACACATACACCCTGATGATGAAAAAATGAGCAAGATCCCATCTTTGTGTGGTTTTAAAGATTTGTGAGGTAGTAATCCTTCATATCCATTGCGTTTCTGTAGTCATGGACATAAGCTGTCAAATCAACAACTGATTGATGCACTGGCTTCCATGTTTTAACACTCCTACAATGCTGCATCTCAAAGAAGCATCCTTAAATACAATAAATTTATTCTCATTCAGAACCTAATATTTTATTTAATAAATAAGCACAAATCTCAGGAGATCTGATGATTACAACGTGGGAGAGAAGGAAAACAAATCAATTAAGGAGTTGCCCTTACACAAAAGATACATCTCTAACATAAGTGAAATAGAATCTGAAACACTGATGGCTCTTTCGAAAGAGGAAGCTACCTTATTTGCCATCAGCATCTAGGAAAAAATATTTATATTTATATATAATTTATAAATGATTTATTTATCATTATATCATAATGATCATAATTTTGATCATTACCTGGGTAAAAATACAGCTTTTTCCAATGTTAATTCTCTGGAACTCATGCCTCTCAAAAGTCAAATGATATTAAACTCATCCTAGACTTCTGCATTACATTGCTTTATGGATATTTTTTCAAATTAAAATGAACTAGAGATCAAGTGCCCTTTACCCTTCCACTCAACACGTACCCTTTTCTACCACCAAATCAAAACAAGGAGTGCATAACACTAAGCATATGAACCAGACAAAGGAATGAATACATTTGAAAACAATTTGCAAGCTGGGCTTTAACCTTCTCTAGTTACTTACATACACTATAAACAACCTGGTGTGCACTGACAGTTCAAATTTTAACATTGGAACTTCTGACCTTACTATAT
Organism: Mesitornis unicolor; assembly: GCF_000695765.1. NCBI lineage: Eukaryota > Metazoa > Chordata > Aves > Mesitornithiformes > Mesitornithidae > Mesitornis > Mesitornis unicolor. Next base: position 8,995 of record NW_010174232.1, on the reverse strand, counting down.
CATCAGTGAAAACTGATTTTCTCCTCTGAAACTGCACTAATTTAAAACTTACATTGCCCTTGGGAATGTTTGGACATTTTGGTATTCCTTCAGCTGCAAAAGACTGTGGGGAGTTGTTCCTACGGACACCTTGGTCTTCCCAGGGAAGAGGCTCTACAGCATCACTTTCAGGAATCATAAAAAAATCGCTTAGCTGGAAATGCTTACTCAATTGACTGTCGAGTTGCTTTGAATACAACTATTTAGAACAGCTATATTTATCATCAAATTCCACAGAAAAGCACACGAAGAACAAAAGCTCAAGATTTCCAGTCTGATGCTTATACTTACTTTCTGTTTCTTCATTCTTAGAAAGCATTGTTAATCAAAGATCAAGTCTGGTCATTATCTACAACCCAAACAAGTGAAAATATATGTGCCAGCCTTGAAAACATGAAGGGTCATCTAAGACTTACAGTATAGAGATACTGTATGGCAAAAAGCCTTCATAGCAAAAAAAATGTCTGTTTTTTTTCTCTTTAATGAAAAGTTTTCCATCAGTCTTTCTAATTTCAGAAATAGCATATTCCAGTACAATCTACCAAGGTTTATACTTACACTCACAAACGAGTATTAATTTCAGATCAGGAGATTAATTCCTACAATTATTATTACAAGGGCTATTATAATTTTTTAACTTTTTAATTATTTTTTTTTAAATTCAGTGGCCATATTCCTCCCTCTAAATTTTCTAGACTAGGAGTCTACTCACACAAAGCAGTTAGCTAGACCTTGTTTGGGGATACAGACCTTAAGCATATGAAGTCTCCAAGAAAGACTTTGCAGGTATCTAGAATATACACTGCTGATGACTCTAGACTTAACTCACATTTGGTTTCGCTCTTTTGTTTGATCACATATGCTAACAACCTCTTCTGGAAACTTCAAGTTAATACAGTATTCAGTAACAGCAATGTTTTCAGTGGTTATGATTCAGAAAAAAACTTGCATAAAGGCCTTAAATTCTACCATTTGAACGAGACCTCAGCATTGCCTGAAGAGAAATTATGAAAGTTTAGGCCAATGAACATTTGTGCTAACACGCGTAACCTGGCAGCCGTATTGTGCTCCTTCTCACACCATGCCCTGCCAGGATCAACAGAAATGCACACAGCATTGCTCTTCCCCCAGAGGTGCCCATCTTTGCCCCAGCCTGCGGCCGCAACCCTCTGGCAGACCTGCATCGGGATTAAAGGTAGGATCTGAACACCTAAGGAGTTCAGGTCATGCTGCTGGCATTTTATAATCAGGACTGAAATCTGCCTTTGTCCCAAGCTATGAAAGCTCCCCATGTGCCACGTTTCCCATTTTTGGTTAACCTCTACAGTAAGACATTGTAGACCTGCGATAGGAATCAGGATGCTGAACTGGGCAGATCTTTTGTGTTGGTACGTACAGTTTTACATTCTCATTATTTCTTAGACACACAATCCCAGGTGTGTTAGTTTTAACCTTGTAAGTGACCTAGCCACTAAAATATGACAGAACTGTCACACTATGCTAGCATGAGCTATATTTTATACATATAACTGGGGAAAATCAGGTGCTGAAATCAAAACACAGCAAATGAGCATGATTTACCAACTAGCCAAAAAATAATCCAGCTATTTTTTCCCAAGTTACTTTTAATTGTTTTGTATCCTTCATATATCCTGACTGTTACTAGTAACAAAAATGTCATCAATATGCAGACAATGTTACAATGAAGAACTGTGTTTTATGGAAAGAACTTCAAAAACTACGGACTTCTGAATATCCACTGAATACAACATTCAACATATCACAGTGTCGGGGAAGTGTTTTGGAGTTAAGATATATTCATTTCAACACTCTTAAGAATGTTCCTCAGAGGTTCCCCTATGTACATATTTACAAAATGTACGTCTAACATTTTTATTATAAATACATCACAACACACTTCCCACAACTTGTTTTAAACTGTAGCATCTTCAAGCTGAAGTCGAATTTTTAACTACTCCCTAAACCAAGCAAATTTTCATAAACTCATGTTTTACAGGAAGTGGAGATGGTTAGAGAGGTATTTAAAGGTCTTTGCAAGATGAAGATCACAGTCATTTTTTAAAAAAGAAAAATGTACATCTCCTCCTTTCCCTGTTCATCCCGGATACTAAAAATACCCCTCTGGTTTTTGATTTTTCAGATGCTACTATGACAATTAGCAAAGACTGAACATTAAGGCTTAATTTACTTAAAAGCTGTAAAACTTTCAGAAACTATGGGGGCAGAGGAGTTGGAAAGACATAACTACCAATGTGGGTAGGCCACTTAAAATACACACCTTATCTTTCCCCACCAAAAAAAACCCCAAAAAAACAACAAAACAAAAAAAAAACCCAAAGGAAAAAAAGAGAAAAAAAAAGAAACAAACCCTTAAACATAACATGGCCAAGAAGGAAGATTTGATCACACTAATTTATGTTATGCAGTGTGATCATAAAATATGAAGCCTCAGTGAAGAATCACAACAAAACTGATAGTTACAGTAGTTACTTTGTTTCACTACTCAATGAAACACATAGTTAAAAGTTATTTAGAACGTAGTTGCTTTATTTTGCATTTTTAGCTAGCAAAGTAGCTTCAGAACAATTTAAAAATGCAAATCTATGGTTAAAAGAATGTTTTTTATCCATATCCATTCTACGTATGCATACATATTCATAGATGCCTTGAAAAAAATCTACAGCAGGTCACCATTAAGGGACACATCTAAATCTTCTGAGGATGTTTATGAAAAGAGTAAATATTTTTGCCTTTATAGTGCACTGAACCGGTAACATGCCAATTTTCCTTTCCTTTAAGTAATATCGAGAGAAGTTCAAAGAAATTATTTCAAAGAACACAAAATTCTTGTGTGTAAATATTAAAAGCCCATCAAAAATTAGAAAAATAAAAGCTTTTCTTAGAGAGAGACTATGGCTTTGGAGAACATATTTGATAAGGAAAAATACAGAACTTTCATTTTTAAGATATTTTCTGGACTAACACTATACTGTCAGAGAAAGCACACGGCACATTTATTATGAAAATTCTTAAAGTTTTACTCAAAGATAAATTACAACAGTGTATTTATTGACAAATAAGGTTATCCAGCCATCCAAAACCTCAAAGGCACAGAAGAAGCAAACAGGGAGACTTGTGCATCCCCTTTCACCTTGCAAATACAGTCTGTGGAGGTCATTCTTCCAACAGATACCCCAAAATTACACACTGCTCAGTAACATGAGATTTGGAGTTTATTACGGAGGAGTAAGAGTAGCATCATAGGCCTACATATCAGTTATATCCAACAGATCTGCACATCCAGTTATCATATATTTAAGAAGTAATTCTGGTTGTCAGAGTTTTCTATCAAATACAGTCTTTGCAAGTGTGGAGTATTTATCACAGAGAGACGAAACCATGGTAGTAACTTGTTTTTTCCACTGCTTTGGCACGCTGCAGTTGGGAAGAAATGAAGCTGCACCTATTGAGAAGTCAAAGAGGGACACAGCATCACTAATGCTGTTGTAGAGAGGACAACCTTTCTGAGGAGCAAGGGGCTGTGGTGTGCCCCATTAAGTCCCTTGTGTCCAATCATTTATCCTCATTCAAGAGGTACTAAATGTCGGCATAGTGGGAGCAACCTTCTGCGATAGTACGGTCTTGTAAGTTGGAAACAATTATTCCGTAACTCTAAACATGACTGGCACCGCATCAGCCAACCTTGGACCAAAAAGCCCAAGAAATGAAATCATAGTCTGCTGTGAAGAACAGAGACTGTGAAGGTAAGAATTCTCAGAGCCTCACATGCTTTGTGGATTGGGCATCTCTCCCCTTCTCCCACTTTCTCTCCTTCCAATCCTTTTCCCCCCCGACAGGCATGGGCAATTCAAAGAAGTTACACAGAAAAAGAAAAAAAAAAGGCAAATCTATCTTCCTAATATACCTATCAAATATATTTGTATGTAGAAGTCTATGTACAAGACTTGTACGTCTTCTGTGCATAAAAAACACTAAAATATCTCCTTATCTGTGAACTATTTGTGATCCTACACAGGACTCAGACAGAATTTCACTCCTTTGGCCGTGGGTGTTTGAACTCTGGGAGCAGCCACCACAGCCTTCCCAGGCCAGTGGCACTGCAGAGGGCAGGGCATGCCAGAGGAGCCCCGGGGGGCTAAGCCACTTCCCCTGTGGCCAGCTGCAGCAGAAGACAGGGGCACCAGGCCTCCTCAGCTCTGTCTAGAGCTCTGGAACAGGAGATGAGATCTGTCAAGCTGGTGAAAAGCAACATGGCAAGTGACAGGAAAAAAGTCATGTTTCTTGCAGTAAACATGGTGGCTCTTGCATTAGCGCTCTGGTTTAAAGAGGTGAAAGTCTCCAGCAGCGGATGAACAGCTAATCCTCAACTCTACTTTAAGTCAGCCGCACAGTTCCTGAGGGGCGGAAGCAACACTGACAGGTCTGATGTAAACTCCTAGTCTTGTTTAGTTAGGTAGGGTTAGTGAAGCAAGTCTTAGTCTTTTATCTCTTCTGAAACAAGCAATAACATTTGCATCACTCGTCAAAATAAAAGCAAAAAATTCAGGCTTTACAGCTCAATGACTGTAAGACCCCCTTTATGAACATGTGTCATTGATGGTTAAGCAAGATTTAGGAATCAGAACATCAGAAACAAGAAGCAGAAGACAGGCCCCAAGATATTTCGGTTTTCTTGCAAGACAGGTTGAATAAAAACAACCCTTTTCAATAGGGAAAAAATTGCTATTGCCCAAACGGGCAATTCTAATTTGTTGCTAATAGAAATTTTTTATTAAATACCCACAAGAAATTACAACAAACGCCAAGCTGCGTCCTGTAGAGAAAGGATTTACCCTTTTGGCTAACTTAAGCAAAACAAATGCTTAAACTTTCCAGTAAACACACACAAAATACGATGAAGATCTGATTGCTGCAGTGTAACTAGGGCTGTGATACAAACTTTGGTTTTAAGTGGGTAATTCCCATGCAGTATCAAATTTCCAACTAAATGACAGCATTTCTCCTTCACTTTTCTCTATCACTTAAAAAAACTAACACAGTAGCTGAAGAACAGTCCACAGGATCAGAAGCACTTTTCTTGACTTGTGGCCACTACTGTATACACAAAATTTAAATTTTCATGGAATGTGTGTCTTTGGATCTTACTTATTAGGTGTTTAAACTTGAAATATAGCCTAGTGCAAGGCCACAGAACTTCAGCCAGCTGGACCCGAAATTAGTTTCAGTTCGTAATTTCATTGTATCTGTATAATTTAATGTCAAAGGCTTTCATTCTACAATTAAACCAAAAAATACTAAACCTTCACTGGAAGTGAAGTATCACCTTAAGAATACAAAACATTGGCATGAAAATAACACATATGTATTTTGCAAGACATTAGAAAGGGAAAAAAGATACATTTTTTCATTCTATAAAACATACACAAATGTAGAATTTTTTACTGTAGGACTTTAAATACACTGACCTTTAATATTTTAATGGAAATCAATTAAGTCACCTTAAAATGCTAGGTTTACGAGCAACGTCAAGGTGAAACACGGAGTGAAGAAAAGACAACAATGCACAGGTGCACTTGCAAAGTTCACACAAACTGTTTTGCTTATTTCCTGGTAAAAGCTAGTAAAAATATTTTCATATGAGTAGCAATCATGGACCAAGCCTAACTATAGTTACCCAAATGGGTCCAGCGGCTCATGTAAATCATTTGGTGCACCAGCAGTTCTCAGAGGAAAGAGAGAAACACTTGCTCATTTGGTTAGATTCAATTTCCAACAGGCAGAGGAATTCAATATATTTAGTACAAAAAAAGTTACTAAACTGTTTAAGAAAGAGACTCTTCCAAACTCAGCACAGCTTTAGTACTTGTCCACCAACCGCCACTTGGTACTTCTGACCTGCTGGCTAACACACAGTTGTCCTGCAGAGTACCTCTATGGGATCACTTCCACAATTCATCAGCCAAATTTGTCATGCCAACCACAATTCAGAATGACTGCAATATCAGACATCACTGCAAGGATCTGTTAGAGGAGGTCGGGTGATCTGACTGCAAAGAGAGCAAACACAGTTTGCTTCCAAATGAACCTTTCGAATGAGGTGGGTACTCTACTGCCATTTACTGCAGTGAAGATCGGGAGAATAAGCAACAATCTTGCAATGGGTAGCGATCAGTCAGTAAAGCAGAGCAAACTTGTCACAGTGTAAAAGAAAGTAGCCATACTATTTGCTCGAGCAGCCTACAAAGGACTTTCCAAAAGCCACAGTAACCTCGACGGCAGCAGGCACCCACGAAGAAAGGTGCCATAAGATGTCAACGCCTATTGAAAGAAACCTGGGGGGTGGGGGCACCTTTTCCAATGTCATGTTCACTGGTTTCTCCAAGTCTGTCCACCTCACTAATGTGTCATCACTTGAAGATTCAAACTTACAAACAGAAAAACTATGTTAGTTGCCTCACCCATACAGGCTGGCAATGTTACTGCTCGTTTCACTTTCCACCTAGGAAAAAATAGGCTCTTCAATGCTTTCCAATTAAAGCTTCATATTTTCTTGAGATCTTCTCCCCCCTCTCAAAAAAAAAAAAAAAAAAAGTGGGGAGTCATTACCATAACCTCAAAAATGCTCAGGAACAAATGACATAGAGGATATACAGCCAGCCCAACAAAGTCATCCTTCCAGCTCACTAGTGTATTTCAAGGTTTTGAGCTTTCAATTCCAGATCACTGGCCTACAGGTTGACTCCCTTTCTCCAAAGATTATATCCAAAGTAAAAATAAAAATAATCCCACAAACAACAAGGGAATACAAAAAGAGGTTTTTTTCCTTAAAATGAAAAAAAAAAAAAAAACAACTTACCTTAATTTTTATTGTTTGTAAGAGAATTTCTCATTTGTATTTTGGGAGAACCATAGCATGTATCAATCAGCAGGAGTGGTTAGTCTACTTAGTTTAACAATTTCAAATACATTATACACTTTTTTCGATCAGGACACGAGATCAAGATTCAGAAGAAAGAATGGAGGTATAACAAATTGCACTGGACTTTGATCACCAGATTCAAAGGATATTGAATGGTATGAATTACAAAGAAAATATCCATGAAACAGAAGTAGACCCCCAGTTGATAACATGGGTAGTTCACAGAGGGGTTTAAATTGCCTAGTATTCAACGTATCTGGCCAACTTGCATTTATGTACTTCCCAAATTGGTGTTCACTATATTTAAATTATTTATTATTTCATGACTTTTTAGGCATGCCTATGAATTTCATTACAAGACAAAACTTGTCAAAAATGAACAGCAATTCAGAAAAGTAAAAATTGCGAAAGAGACAGCTTGACCACATCCAAGTCCAAAAGCATTAATAATTTCAGCATCTCAAATAAACTTGGCACTTAGACAATTAAAGAACGTGTCCGATTTTTAAAATAAAGAAGCAGTTTCTCACTTCAGGCGCTTTGCGAAAGAGGCTTTCACCTGATAGACACAACACCTCTCCTGCCCAGTGAGGAGGCCGTGCTCAACAGACTACTGAGCCTTTCGCATAAGTCAACATTTTGAACACAACTTAAGACAACCAAGAAGAGTAATGAGAAGAGGTCACTCTTAACCTCAGTCCAATATCCAACAATGAGAATTTTTATGGTCATTTTTTATGCCTATTGAAGCCGGTATCTCATTGCCCATCTTTGATCAAATACAGTGACACAAAAAGAGCAAGTATTGGCCACAGCACAGTCTGTGGACCCAACTCCATGAGCCCAACAGAACTTTTTCCAAAGTCAAAGCAGAATTTTTGGCAATCCTTTCACATATAGAGTGGTCCCTTAATTTCTCTCCTACTTCTAGGGATGATCCCTTCAAGATTGGCTTAAGCCACATTATGAGGATGGGGAAACTTGCCAAAGCAATTAATCACGATTTACCTGCCTCGGGAATACAGGCCTTCAGTCTTCCAGTCTACCAGTTCAGCACCTCCGCTCAGCAGTCAACTTTCTTAAAATATAAGCCCATCCGGGACAACTTTCCTGGCTTCTATGGATCTGTTCACCCACAGCAGCATAGCTGTAACTCCATTAACAGAGATACACATGCAACAACAGTACAGCAAGACATCTTCTGTCAAGTGTCCTGAAGGTTGTCTGTCTCCATTTGACCTTAGCCTTCCAGCCTCTGGATCCAAATTTATTTTCATAGAACACTCCTTGGATTCACAATAACTATGAGATAAAAGCATTTTCGGTGTTGGGTGGCCACTTCTTTACCCAAAAGCCAAGAATGATTCCAAAACAACAACGGCTTTTCACTCCCAGGGATGTAAAAATGAAAACAAGGAAGTTAAATCCAAGAGAACCATAATGCTTTTCAATTAAGGGCAAGGATGTGAAATTGCCATACATAAGACAGGAAATTCAAAGTTAGGCTGTCACCTCATTCTCTTCTTCAACCCAAAACCTTCCCCTCCCATCAGCACACCCTTTGACCACCTCCCGAGCAGCGAGTGAAGGATGGTGTGTCAGAGCCTTAACTTTGAATCTTTTCGGCTTCCCTCACAAACCTTAAACCGTATCGTGAGAGCACGAAGAGCTGAGGAGTTTAAATTTTAATATTTTGCATCCCCGCAGCTTGCTGCACAGCCAAGGCACAGGATGGTAGGGCAGGACTTTGGTACGGACACAAACCCAGGAGGGAAAGCCCCCCCTGCTCTGACTTCCCTCCCCCCCACCTCCTCCGGACACATGCAATAACTCGGCTTTGCACACATTTTTGCACACCGCCGGGCTCCCTCTCCGGCGGGCTCACTCCCGGAGCAAGTGGCGGCTGTCAGCGCTGCTCCCCACCATCCAGCACACCCTTCCCCCCCAACACGTTCTCCTTCTGGAGTCAAAGTGTTGTCTGAACGTGGAGGGCGG
>NW_010174231.1:0-445 GCF_000695765.1 Mesitornis unicolor | reverse complement strand
TGGGATAAACAGGTTTAAATAGGAAAATGGGTGTTTAAAGAGGAAACGCATGCAGAATAAAGCAGATTAAGTGGGAATTTGGCAATTTGGTAAATCTCAGCATTAGGGAGACGTTTGTGCGAGAGGAGAGTTAAAAAGGCAGCTTCCAATGAGGTGGGAAAATGAGGTTGTAACTACCTCGTTACTGCAGATCCCCTATGGTCCGTACAGCGATGGAGCTGTTGGCTTCTGGGGGTTGTTTTGCCCTGTGCTGTGTTAAGCAGTCGGCATTTTTCATCCTTGAGGAGGTGCCTGTATTTCCACAGCAGATTAAGCCATTTCAGGGAATCATCACACAATTTGTTGGGTTTTTCCTCTTTTCTTTCGTGCTTTAGGATTCTTTGGGATAAGCAGCTCTGTTACAAAGGCATTTTAATTTTACTGCTTCGAGGAAAGGATGGCTTGC
>NW_010174230.1:0-2149 GCF_000695765.1 Mesitornis unicolor | reverse complement strand
TATACATGACTATACAAGGCCCTTCCAAGGAAGCAGTGCAGCGTAGCTCTGGGGACGTTGTCTGTCTGTCGGCGAGCTGGCCACGGGACCCTAAAGCAGGGCTTGGGATGACTCAGTGGCAGCCACTTACCAGTTGTTCTACTCTGCTCATTTTGGCAGTTCCCCAAGAGGCTGCTCTTTAGTGCCTACAGTGCCGCAGCAATGAGATGCAGCAGCGCAAGAACACAGAGTGGACTAAAAGGGATGTTTCACATCTTAACAGAAAAGGGCTCGTGTGCTTTCCTTTCTTGAATTATTTGCAAAATAAAAGCTCAGGCCACTTGTGAACGTGGGTCTTCCCTTCGAAACAGTGCTCCCCCTCACACGCATCACTCGAGAATAGTATTACTGCCACAAAGTCCTGTTCTGAGAGCTGCCCATCTCTTCATGACCACCTCATGTTACCTGGAGAAATGATTACTAATTAATCCCAATGTGGACAACACACTTGGAGGCTTTCCAGCAACAAAACTACTCCCAGAAACAACAATACATTAAGAGATTTTCAGAATTAAGGACAAATTAATTGTCGTAAGGCACAACAGTACAGTTAATCCTAACCTCTTGTTCCCTTCATAGTAAGGCAGGCATTATAGTAGCTGTATTTTTGCATTTACAGAATAACTTCCATTAGAGTAATTCACAATGCTGCAATGTAGGTAAATCGGTATCGCCTGCCAAGAAATTTTGCTCCTTTTGCAAATCGCCACCAGGAGCAGGAGCAAAACTCCACTCTTTCTGCTATTATATACTTGTAGGATTGTGGCATTGTCGTGGTCTAGGGCTGGGCTGGGCACTAAACCCTGGCCAGACGCTCTCTGTGAACCCCTCTGCCCTCCCCAGAAGGGAAGAGAAAAGAGAAGAAGGGAGAGAGACTGCACGGGTTGGGAAATAAAACTGACAGGTTTAATGAAACAATAACACTGATACTACAGGATAATGATGGAAATAGGGAAATAATGGAATAGATACAGACATGTACAAATATATCTACAAAACCAATAGAAAATCCTCCCCCAGTGACGATGACAGCACCAGAGGCTCTGGGAGCACTGGAAAAGTCCCAGTGCAGACCCAGCAGCAGTGGGAGCTGATGCAGGACACACAAATCAGGATCAGCAGCAGATGAACCAGCAGGGTCTGCTCGGACCTCAGACTCTGCAGGATGGAGATGGACGGAAGGGTCTAGATGGAAGGGTCCAAGACGGAAGAAGGGGTTGAGACCCTCATGATCCCTCAGCTTTTATCCCGAGTATGGCATGTGTGGGATGCAATACCTCGTTGGTCAGTTTTGGGTCCGCTTCCCCCCCCATAGGTGCAGACACGGCACCCATGGTGAGACAACTGACCTTGAGCTTATCTTCTAGCAGCGCTGTTTGGGAAAACCATGCTGCCAGTTTTCAGCAAGTTCAGCCACTTAAAAGAGATTGAGCTGAAAGGTAAAATCACTAAATAGAAAAATTAGTTCTATTTAGCTCAAACCAGGACAGGCATCTACCTTTCCTGATTGTAACGGGCTTTTCCTTCACACTGAGCATCACGGAAACTCCAGTCCCCAGTTTGGTATTTTCATTTTGTCCACTTTGTCATGAAACTAAATTGTGTTTTCCTGGGCTCCAGCCTGAGCCAGAAAGTGGTTTGGTTTTCTTTCCGGAAGGTGGGAGGAGAAAGGATCAGAGTGGTTTTATTTCCATTTCCCAATCCTCATGGTCCCTAGGATGAAACCTGTGTTTCCCTGCAGTCAGCGGCAGCTTTTCCAACAGTTTAAGAGGAATCAGAGCTTCAACCCAAAAGCAAACCATAGCAGTATTGGTATACGACGCCTCCTCCTTTCTTCTGTGTTTTTTCAGTGTGGCCATTTATTTATTCATTTATTATTTACACAGAGCAGCGCAATCGGCTGTCAATGGAGTCCCTGATTTCCGCATCAAAACGCATGCCTTCATTTCAAGTGCGCGGCAGGAATTTAACGACTGGAAACCGATGAGGAGGGCAAACAGCCCAAGTCATCCCGAGCTGCTCTGGATAAACGAATGAGCAAATGTGAACCAAAACCAACCCAACCTCAACCAGCTGGTTTCAGCAGTTCCAGCCGATGTCTAAATTTAAG
>NW_010174229.1:37744-41823 GCF_000695765.1 Mesitornis unicolor | reverse complement strand
TGCAGATCGATGTGCTGTCCGACCTGCAGCTGGGAGGCTCCGCAGAGGGCGTGCGCCAGGTGCCGGGGCTACACAACGGGAGCAAAGCCTTCCTCTTCCCAGGTACGGCCGCCCCCGGTCCGCCCGGCCCCGCTCAACTTCGGGTCCCTGCGCCGCGCCTGCCACCCACGGCGAGGGTTTGCCCGCTCCTCAAGTCCCTTCCCTCCCTGCCCGCTGTTCTTCCACTCTTCTTCTCCCCCACACCCTCGCTTTTTTTTCCTCTCTCACTATTTTTTTTTCTTTGACTGGTAGACGCTTAATTAAAGTACAGCAGGAACGGGGATGGCAGATGGCTTATTTTGTGAGTCGTGGGGTGCAGTGATGAATAATAGCACCACCCACTCTTCTGCTTTACTTGGGAAACGCTAAACATACCCCAGTTCCCAGCTAAGGAAATGCTCACTGAAAGTTTTGCGTGAATTGAGCAAAATGCTGAAATGAAGTGCCTGGGAGAAGTGAGGCAGATGGCTGAAAACAAGAAAACTTTATTTTTACCAAGGGAAAGTGCCCCTTGTGAGCTTCTGTATCATACCCCTCGTGAGAAACTAAGACTGAGTTTTGGTCTCTTTTAGTGCTTGTGATTGTTTTTTTTGTTGTTGATCATATTGAGAATAGAAATAAAATAGTAGTCTTGTTCCATCTTTCAAAAATGCATTTAGGAGGTTTATTAAACAATTATTTGACTTCCTTATATTGTAATTCACAAAGGGCTGTAAAATAACTTTCAATGGCCAGTTGAATTTAGTGGCATAGTTTACATTGCCTTCATTTGCTCATTTTCAGTGTATTTTTGAATTACACTTTAATAATGTACTGATACCTTAAATGAAGCTAGAGTCAAGAATGCTTTCAAGGAAAGAAATCTCTATTTTATTTAAAAAATAGCGTAAAAATGGCCTTTAAAAGCAAGTCTATTCTCTGAAAGATGATGAAATGCTCCTTAGAAACACAACTAAACAAGAGTAAGGAATATGTCTCAACATCTGGTGAACCAAGCGCTAATTTCTGCATCAGTCTGTAGTTTTAAAATAGGGGGACTTGATTGCTGCTCTCTTGTGTCATTCCAGGAGTTTCAGCTCAGATCTGAAAGCATTTCTAGCGCAACAGGCGCAAGGCTGTGTTTCTTGTCCAGAAGAGTTATAAGTCAAGGGAGATGAGATCTGGAAAGGGAATTTATTTTTCATCTTTGCATTAATGAGATAATTTATTAGAAGCTAATAGTTGCCAAAGGTTTTATTTTATTTTTAAATTTTTTTAAGGTGCTCTGTCTACCGGTGTTCTTCCCCGGTACAGCCAGCGTGTGTCACTGTGGACATTACTGTGGAGACGCATGGGCACAGGCGTTCAGAAACACTGACGCACGCTGGTTTTAGACATCCGTGGTGGGCTGGTGGCTGCAGAGCCTTGGTGATGGGGACGACTGCTTCGAATGGCAACACGTTTGTGTGGGTGTGGGGTTCGTGTCCTAAAACAGCCGTAATTTTTAGAGTATGGTTGGGCTTCTGAGTTGAGGCTGCATTGTGCTATAATGGGGTGGGGGAAGTCAAAACTCCCTTTGATTTCAGTGACAACAGGGTTAGAGGTTTCTAAGAATATGTCTTTTTATTGTATTTTCCCAGTGTCAGGACAAAAAAAAATACTGAGTAAAATAATTGTTTTCAAGTTGTTTCCTCTTTCTTTGTAATTATGAATGTACATAGTTTGTAAATGGGTTACCAGTTTAGTTGTAGCAAAAAATTTAAATTTTCACACCAACCTTTTATTTTGTTGCGTGGAATCGTGAGAATAACAAGGACGAAAACACTTGGGTTTGAACAGTGGTTGAAGTCACTCAGTGTCCCTTGGGAAGTCTTCAGCGCACTGCAGGACTGGAAATACTTTTCCTGCTACTGCGTAAGACAGCTGCTGATTTTTCTTACAGTAAATGGGGTCCTTACTGAGCAAACAGACTTTCATTTCCTAACTTGCATTTAGAAATAGAGAGATTTCTTTCCTTGATCAGACCACTGAGTCTACTTAGTCATTTTTGTTCTGCTCTTAGAGCTCGCACTATGGGAACATTTCTGCAATATATGCCTCTTAATATATATATCTGTGGTGTGTGAATTTCAAATAGGTGTGTGCTGACTTTAAATTTGGGTTTTTTTTGCCGATGTGTTTTTTCCTTATTTCAGCTAAAGCCTTAGTCATAGACCCAAGTGTTTTTGTGAAAAGAACACGAATGACTTTAAATGATCTGTGAACTCTGGAACTTTAACTTGTGATGCCTTTTGGTTTCTTCAGATATTGAATCTTTTCTTGTGCCATATACATATTTATGACATTTTGAGTATGTTGCCTTTTTTGATAGACCACATTTTCAACTGGTGTAAAGCCTTATTTTACCTATGCTTAAAACATACTGAAAGCCTAAATTTAGTTCTCTATTTTAAAAAGAAATTATAAAAGTGGCAGGTTAAACTGCCAGCAGGTAACAGACAATTAAAGATATATGATGGGAAAATTGTACACGCAGCTAATGCAGAGTAGTCTCCTGTTTCTAGGTGAAAAGTCAGTTTTGACTGCTTAATTAGATGTAGCATCAATTTTCAGTACAAGGATTTTAGCATCTAATTGGCTGTTCTGACAAATTCTCCTTTGCGTAATTGATTTTCAAAGGTACTTATATTTCTAGGCCATATAACACAATAAGCAGTTACTCTCTGAAGGTAGTTTTAGTCTGTTATAGTCCATCGGAAGCATTTAGATTGCTCGTTATACACGCCTTGATTTAGGAATAATTATAGCCAGTTGAAATTTGCAGTCACTTGGACTTTATTTTTGTGTACCAATCTGCTCTGTCACTGTACAAATATTATAGAAAGTGTAAGATTTGGGAAAGAGAACTCCTCCCACCAATAGGATTAGATGCTGTGGTCTTTAGCTGTAAAGCTTTTTAGGTGCCAATTGCTACTTGGTTGTAGTGGATGGTAGCACCCAAATGCCACTGTAATCTGGCTGTAGTTTGCTGCAGGGACTTCTCTTTCAGGAGAAATGCGATTTGCAAAGTAATGGTAAAATATTCCAGTGTAGCTTGTGGGAAGATACAATTATGAATAGAAAACAGGGGGAAGTCTTCCAAAATGTTAGTATTGCTATATGTGAGCTTCTGCCAGCACTTCCTAGCCAACAGCAGATATTATGTCAAAATAAGTTGAAAGGAAAATTATTCCTCTTCTGGTCAGAGCAGCAGAGCAGAAGTCAGAATATCTATACCACAAACTTCTCTCTGTTGGGTACTCTTTACATAAATCACTGAAATTTTCAATACCTTTGTTTTCACTTTGCAAAGCAGAGATGACACTAAAGGTAAAGCCTGAGTCAGGTGGGTGGATTGAAGTGTAATTAATATATTTGAAGAAGGCTTTTGCAGAAATACCAGTTGTAATTCTTTCTTTAAATATACCGCATTAATACAATTTGAGGAGATCAGTGGAGATAACAGTCGATGTAGCCTTTTTCCTATACAAAGGCGAACTTCATGTTGCTGCAAGAGCACTTGTTGCATATGTAACTGCATGGAAACTTGAAAAAGTGGACAAGACCACAACAGAGGAGGGTGCTGAGGGTTTTGGATGGGTGAGACACATCTGACTTTAAGTTTCCTGAGTGTAGAGTTAATGTTAAGCGCATGCAAGGTCCCAGTGAAGCCAGGTATTTCAACTTTTAATGGAAATAGTGTTTTGAGGTGTGAGAATCTAAATAAGGGCCACAAAAGTAACTTGGTCTCCTCTGGCACTCCTCTAGGCAGTAACTTTTTGTCACTTTCCTCCTCCCTTTAGACTCTGTATTATTATATATATTTTATACATGTAATATTTTTGATAGTGCTTCTAGGTCTTTCTTACTGTTGAGAGTAAATACTACGCATCAGACTGCCTTTGTCCAGAGAGTGTATGAGTAGCAATGAAGGCACCTTTCAACTATCTCCAGCAGGAGTGGAGTGTGGTGGAAGGTACACTGTAAATCAAGCCATGAGAGGTACCAGAAATGGAAGTGAT